>NC_134266.1:263725285-263800285 GCF_031893055.1 Leptodactylus fuscus
TTTCCCTACAGCGCCCCCAAAGGAAAAATGAAAAATGACACAATGTCCATACAATGGAGGACAGGACGAGTCCTCCAGAGTGAGGGACACTCTTTATGATCACTCTCCTCTCTGGCCATAGACTTGATATGGATCTGACCTAAATAGGTATTGACTGTCAGGGAATGAGGTGGCTCAGGTGACCGCTGCGGCCAATCACTAGCCCTCAGGGTCACATGTTGGGTAGCAGTGATGTCACAATACTGATACCCAACATGTGAGGCCGGTGTTGCGGCAACCAGTGTGTATGCAGACTGGAATGGGGGACCCGGCGTCGGAACAGAGGCGAATATCACTTTTATTAATATTATTTTAAACCTCCCCCGCCCTTCCCAGGATTTTCCAATTTGCTTGGAAAACCCCTTTAAGCGTAATAATGGGAAAATCCCTTTAAATGCTACAATTTTGACTTCCTTCGGATACCACTAGAGGGAGCTTATGATCTTCCTGAATACAGATTTCATTGTGAGTTTACCAGGAGCATCATAATGCCATATGCAGTGAGCTCCCCCTAGTGGTGACCGCAGGACGCCAATAAGGTGACCATGTAACTCTATGGCCAGCACGGCCTGTGTTACAATAATAAACATCAAATCCGTATCCGCAATGATATTCAGATTCACCGCTACTTACGTTAACCCCCTCAGACCTGTCCTGCAGGTGCAGATGAATGAATTCCCGATAGGATCGCAAGTTCCGCCGTTGCGGCAGGGATTGGGGAAGCATGCCGTGATCTCAGATTCGCAGTTTTTTCCAATGAACTGGGATGGGCACGTGCACTGGTAACCTGCACAGGAGAAGACGACAGCGGTGATCAGTAATACACAGGGAACGGCACAGGGTGACAAATTCAGCTCTGCTACATCTACATATTCTGAACAAGCTGTGACGCTCTCTCGCTTTCTTATGGGTAGAGTTATCATAGTGTTGTCAGATCCACGTTCACAGCTGTAATACTATAGATGGCGCCAAAATGGTGTAAATAGATTTCGGACACCCTTTTCCTAGACAGAAATTTAGCAACATGTAATAAATTTGCCGTACGCCATATCTTGATACAATTTTCTTATTAAATTTCTTAATTAGACTTAGCCTTTAGCTTGTCCCGTGCAGCAGAGCTGGGTTTGTCAGATGTGCAGTCACAAAGTTTATTGTTTCCTTTGGCCTGACACGTTGCCGGGTATTTGTAGTAAAATATCTGAAGTCGTTATCACAAAATACTACTCCAAGGAGGTAAATAACAGCCTCGGCTCTGCTACATATACTGTACATTATAGAATACAATATAGGGGAGATGGAATGTTCAGCGATTCTGCTTCACTACATGACACAACAGTGCCATCTGCTGTCAGGATGGGGTTACTACAGCACAGACCATTTATTACAGGATTACAATGTAGTATAGACTCTGATCGCTGGGGGGCTCACTAGTGGGAACAGTTTGGGTTTCAATTCCTCACATTGTCAGGACATATGTTTGCTGTCAGTGAATGGGAACATTCTAGAATATATTCAGAAGCAAACCTGTCTGTTTCATATCTATCTCCTATCTATCTATCTATCTATCTATCTATCTATCTATCTATCCATCCATCCATCCATCCATCCATCCATCCATCCATCCATCCATCCATCTATCTATCTATCTATCTATCTATCTATCTATCTATCTATCTATCTATCGCCTATCTATCTATCTATCTATCTATCTATCTCCTATCTATCTATCTATCGCCTATCTATCTATCTATCTATCTATCTATCTATCGCCTATCTATCTATCTATCTATCTATCTATCGCCTATCTATCTATCTATCTATCTATCTATCGCCTATCTATCTATCTATCTATCTATCTATCTCCTATCTATCTATCTACAGTCCTATGAAAAAGTTTGGGCACCCCTATTAATCTTAATCATTTTTAGTTCTAAATATTTTGGTGTTTGCAGCAGCCATGTCAGTCTGATATATCTAATAACTGATGGACACAGTAATATTTCAGGATTGAAATGAGGTTTATTGTACTAACAGAAAATGTGCAATATGCATTAAACCAAAATTTGACCGGTGCAAAAGTCTGCGCACTTCAACAGAAAAGTGACATTAATATTTAGTAAATCCTCCTTTTGCAAAGATAACAGCCTCTAGTCGCTTCCTGTAGCTTTTAATCAGTTCCTGGATCCTGGATGAAGGGATTCTGGACCATTCCTCTTTACAAAACAATTCAAGTTCAGTTAAGTTTGATGGTCGCCGAGCATGGACAGCCCGCTCTCAAATGATCTGAAAACAAAGATTGTTCCACATAGTTGTTCAGGGGAAGGATACAAAACGTTGTCTCAGAGATTTAACCTGTCAGTTTCCACTGTGAGGAACATAGTAAGGAAATGGAAGACCACAGGGACAGTTCTTGTTAAGCCCAGAAGTGGCAGGCCAAGAAAAATATCAGAAAGGCAGAGAAGAAGAATGGTGAGAACAGTCAAGGACAATCCACAGACCACCTCCAAAGAGCTGCAGCATCATCTTGCTGCAGATGGTGTCACTGTGCATCAGTCAGCAATACAGCGCACTTTGCACAAATAGAAGCTGTATGGGAGAGTGATGAGAAAGAAGCCGTTTCTGCACGTACGCCACAAATAGAGTTGCCTGAGGTATGAAAAAGCACATTTGGACAAGGCAGCTTCATTTTGGAAACAAAGATTGAGTTGTTTGGTCATACAAAAAGGCGTTATGCATGGCGTCCAAAAAAAACAGCATTCCAAGAAAAACACTTGCTACCCACTGTAAAATTTGGTGGAGGTTCCATCATGCTTTGGGGCTGTGTGGCCAATGCCGGCATCAGGAATCTTGTTAAAGTTGAGGGTCGCATGGATTCCACTCAGTATCAGCAGATTCTTGAGAATAATGTTCAAGAATCAGTGACGAAGTTGAAGTTACGCCGGGGATGGATATTTCAGCAAGACAATGATCCAAAACACCGCTCCAAATCAACTCAGGCATTCATGCAGAGGAACAATGAGAATGTTCTGGAATGGCCATCCCAGTCCCCAGACCTGAATATCATTGAACATCTGTGGGATGATTTGAAGCGGGCTGTCCATGCTCGGCGACCATCAAACTGAACTGAACTTGAATTGTTGGTCCAAAATACCTTTATCCAGGATCCAGGAACTGATTAAAAGCTACAGGAAGCGACTAGAGGCAAAAGGAGGAGCTACTAAATATTAATGTCACTTTTCTGTTGAGGTGCCCATACTTTTGCACCGGTCAAATTTTGGTTTAATGCATATTGCACATTTTCTGTTAGTACAATAAACCTCATTTCAATCCTGAAATATTATTGTGTCCATCAGTTATTAGATAGATCAAACTGAAATGGCTGCTGCAAACACCAAAATATTTAGAACTAAAAATGATTAAGATTAATAGGGGTGCCCAAACTTTTTCATACGACTCTATCTATCTATCTATCTATCTATCTATCTATCTATCTATCTCCTATCTATCTATCTATCTATCTATCTATCTATCTATCTATCTATCTCCTATCTATCTATCTATCTATCTATCTATCTATCTCCTATCTATCTATCTATCTATCTATCTATCTATCTATCCATTATCTATCTATCTATCTATCTATCTATCTATCTATCTCCTATCTATCTATCTATCTATCTCCTATCTATCTATCTATCTATCTATCTATCTATCTATCTCCTATCTATCCATTATCTATCTATCTATCTATCTATCTATCTATCTATCTATCTATCTATCTATCTATCTATCTCATATCCAGTGCCGTAACTAGTAATGGTGGGGCCCCGTGGTGAATTTTTGACTACTGCCCGGAAGAGCAGGACATCACCTAAAATGTGGGACTGTCCCACTTTCTGGGTTCCATGCTGGACCCTAACAGATTTACACCCATACCCTTAAAGGGTTAATGTCTACGGTGCTGCTCTAAAGTATTTTGGCTCTATCTATCTCCTATCTACCCGGTCTATACAACTAGTTCTTCTAGAAAGTTCTTTCTTGCTCAAATTCTCCAAGTCCAATAGCAAAGGAGATAAGAGTCAGATGAATGCAAACTGTTTAGACAATGTTCACACTACTACTGTGAACATCCATTGCTTTCATCCATCACAGGATAAGAGCAACGGACTTTAACAGTTATAGAGTGAAGCACTCGGCCAGAGCGCCCTCTATCTGTGTCCATTCCCATTGACTCTAGTGTAAACAACATGGCGGACACTTTCATCTATCAGGTTTGTTTACTTTTGTAGTGGGGAGAAAAAGTAAAAAACATGAAGCAAGAAAACTTCCGCCATGTCTTATAACGTAAGAGTGAGGTCAGTGATTGGGCCACCAGGTGTCACATGGACACATCGAGTATCATAACATCATGGCGCTCAGTGTGCCCATGTGACTGCTGGTGGACCAATCACAGGCCTCAGTGGTGACCCAGATACATGACCTCACCAAGGAGGCGGAGAGAGTGTAGGAGACCCAAAAGAGGCGACAAAAGGTGAGTATGAATGTTTTTGGGTTTTTTTTGTCACCACCCCGGGGCCTCCACCTAGAGAAATGATATAAATCTAGGACCCGAGCTGCCAAACCTGAATCCTGAATCAGTTTCTATTCACTGACAGCAATCTATGTAGACCCGTGACAGCGAACCTATGGCACAGGTGCCAGAGATGGCACTCAAGAGCCTTCTCTTTGGGCACCCATCCGTGGAACAGATTATATTGCATGGGGGGCACTGTGCAGAAAATTGTACTGTGTGGGGACCACTGTGGAGCAGATTGTACTATGTGAGGGTCACTGTGGAACAGATTGTACTGTGTGGGGGCCACTGTGGAGCAGATTATACTGTGTGGGGACCATTGTGCAGCAGATTATATTGTGTGGGGGCCACTGTGGAACAGATTGTACTGTGTGGGGACCACTGTGCAGCAGATTATACTGTGTGGGGGCCACTGTGGAGCAAATTGTACTGTGTGGGGGCCACTGTGGAGCAAATTGTACTGTGTGGGGGCCACTGTGGAACAGATTATACTGTGTGGGGGTCACTGTGGAGCAGATTGTACTGTGTGGGGGCCACTGTGGAGCAAATTGTACTGTTTGGGGGTCACTGTGGGTAGATTGTACTGTGTGGGGACCACTGTGCAGCAGATTATACTGTGTGGGGGCCACTTTGGAGCAGATTGAACTGTGTGGGAGTCACTGTGGAGGAGATTATACTGTGTGGGGGCCACTGTGGAACAGATTATACTGTGTGGGGGTCACTGTGGAGCAGATTGTACTGTGTGGGGACCACTGTGGAGCAGATTATACTGTGTGGGGGTCACTGTGGAGCAAATTGTACTGTTTGGGGGTCACTGTGGAGCAGATTGTACTGTGTGGGGGCCAATGTGGAGCAGATTGTACTGTGTGGGGGCCACTGTGGAACAGATTATACTGTGTGGGGGTCACTGTGGAGCAGATTGTACTGTGTGGGGACCACTGTGGAACAGATTATACTGCGTGGGGCAGATTATACTATGTGAGGGTCACAGTGGAGCAGATTATACTGTGGGGGGGGCTACTGTGGAGCTGATTGGATTGTGTGAGGGTCACAGTGGAGCAGAAAGTTCTATGAAGCCTCATTCATATGACCATATTTTGCAGGTCTGTATTTGTGTGCAATTGTGGATCCGCACACTATTATGGTTAAATTGCCGTGTTGGCACTTTGTGATAAATTACTAGGTTTTGAGTTGCAATTTGGGTGCTTGGTCTCTAAAAGGTTCGCCATCACTGTAGACCATGGGAAACATATTGATTATGGGATGGTGATGGGATCCAACATGCAGTACTGAGTATTTACCACCAGATGGCACGCTGGTACAGCTCCCTCCGTTCTGGCAGGGCTTGCGTTCACAAGCATCAGGGTAGAGCACGCAGCCAAGCTTTAATTCAGTCAAGCCGACCACTTCTGCAAAGCTGCTTCTCTTGTTCTGAAGTGGCAGCTCATTGTTATTCAGGATGACGGAGTCCAGGCATCCCTGGAAGCCTCCCAGGACCTGTGTACTCCTTTTGTCAGTCAGGCTTCGGACATTTTCCACTTGCACCTGAGCTCCAAAATAAATAGAGCTATCAGTGCTGAGGGTCTGGTAGTAAAGTGGCGCTTTGCGACGTTCCACGTAGCTATCATCCAGCGACAAGCTTGTGAAATTCCGGTTCAGCTCCAAAAAGACGGAGTGCCAGTTCCCATCATTAACCGTCCTGCCAGAAATTCCCAGGATTCCTGGGCCGCTGCCACAGTCCAATTGGAACCAAAGCTTACCGTCCACTATCTGCAGGAGAGAAAGGGAAAGAGTCAACGTGTGGAAGGCCGAAACGGGCGTGTGATGGGGCTGGGGGGGCGAGAAGACAGCGCGGTCATCAGATATACAGAGGGAAGATGGGATACATTGTGTGCAGATATACAAAGCATATATAGAGCAGGGGATATTGTGGCTGCAGATATACATCATATATATAGATCAGGGGATGTTGTACACGTAGATATGCGTCATATATATATATATTGTAGATCAGGGAATATAGTGAGTTCAGATACACATTATATATATATATATATATATATATATAGATCGGGGCTATAGTGTGTACAGATATACATCATGTACCGTATATAGATTAGGGATATTGTAGCTGTCTATTAATCTTCTAAGTGACCGCCCTGTGTCTGTAAGAGTGGCCATTATGGAGCAGAAAGATATTATACACAGATATAAATATTACTGTGCCCTGATACTGCAAATGAGTGGGGAGAAAGGAGGATAGAGATAGATAGATAGATAGATAGATAGATAGATAGATAGATAGATAGATAGATAGGAGATAGATAGATATTAGATAGATAGATAGATAGATAGATAGATAGATAGGAGATAGATAGATAGATATGAGATAGATAGATAGATAGATAGATAGATAGATAGATAGATAGATAGATAGATAGATAGATAGATAGGAGATAGATAGATAGATAGATAGATAGATAGATAGGAGATAGATAGACAGACAGACAGATAGATAGATAGATAGATAGATAGATAGATAGATAGATAGGAGATAGATATTAGATAGATAGATAGATAGGTGATAGATAGATAGATAGATAGATAGATAGATAGATAGATAGATAGATAGATAGATAGATAGAAGATAGATGATAGATAGGAGATAGATAGATAGATAGATAGATAGATAGATAGATAGATAGATAGGAGATAGATAGATAGATAGATAGATAGGTGATAGATAGATAGATAGATAGATAGATAGATAGATAGATAGATAGATAGATAGGTGATAGATAGATAGAAGATAGATGATAGATAGGAGATAGATAGATAGATAGATAGATAGATAGATAGATAGATAGATAGATCACATTGCTAACCTTATGTACTACAGTAACCTCAGCATAGACATTTCCTTGCTCGCTGATCTTTTCATCCTCCATTACTACATTCACAATCTCCTGACAAACATTTAACACTATACTCTCCAGGTTGCTCAGTACAGACAGGACGCCCCCCACATATCCGGGGTCACTCCACAGGCTCACATGTAAAGCCTAATTCAGAAGACATATAATGAGACGTGACGCAGACATTCCCAGTAACCAATCAGAGCCCAGCTCTTATCCTTTCATCCCAGGTTATGAGATAAGAGCAGCGATCTGATTGGTTGGTACAGGTGAGGACTCCATGTAATGTCTACTCTAGTTTTGAATACCTAAGGCCTTGTGTTTTCAGTGCGGTATAATAAGTGAGTGTATGGCGGCTGTAACCCCAGCTGGAGCAGGTTATTCCACCGCTCTTTGGTTCCTCTGTATATTTCATGTTTGCGAGGCAGGAGCCGTCATCACTCACGCCAAGTGACAGGAGTTTAGAGCGGATCGGATGTCAGGCCGGTTAATTCTGCACATGTGAGAAGCGGCTGCTCATGAAGCATCTCGGCTATGTGGCCTATCACAATATACTACAAATGGAGACCATGATGGGGGTCAGTTGTCACCGGTGAGTGGGCCCAAATGACTCTATTAAGGGATGTCATCGAGAAAATTGGGGTAACTCAAACTCCTAGGCCCCAGAAACAGAATCTGTATCAGGATCAGCATGGTGACAAGGCCTATGGCTGCAGCCCCAAAGATAACCCAGGCCTAATTGAGGCTGCGGCCTCTTCGGTCCTATTGGTATATTAATGATGGGGTTCTGCCCCCCTTTATTTTGTGAACTGGTTACTAGCCACTGGCTCGGACGTTAGTATTTATACTGCCATACACATGGATCGGGTTTTCAAAGCCCCATCCACGTGGTACAGAAAAAAAATCAGCACGGAAATCAGTGGTCGAAATTGGTCAGTACTACAAAATCTGTGGTGAATACTACCCACCGGACTTACCCCAAGAGGGGTTGGTATAGAATTAGAAAAAAATGTGTTCTCTATTACAGAAACAGCGCCACCCCTATACACAGATTGAGTATGGTACTGCAACTCAGCCCTATTTACCATGCTCGCATTGGATTAAGCAGCAATACCAAACACAGCCTGTGGATAACAGTGGCGCTGTTTCTGAAAAGGAAAGCAGCCATGTTCTTTCAGGTCCATCTTGGATGGCTGTTTTAAAAGGATACTCCGGGACACCCAGAATCTCCACCGATCAGCCAGTTGACTAGGCTGCAGGGAGGTGAGTGGTTGCCCAGACTGCAATTAGGTGTAGAACCTGGAATCCCCAACAAATGCTGGTTGACGAGGTTGGCATGGGGCCTAACAACTGGAACCCCCACCGATCAGCTGATCTGCTTGATGTCAATGAATGGAAGCCATCATGGTTTGTTTTCAGGTGATGAAAATCAGTTCTGTGCAATCACCGCCATCATCTCCTAAAAGCAAACCGTGAATTTTTCATTCATTGTCAGCAAGCAGGAAAATTAAAAAACTCCTAAATTTAAGAAATGTTTTAAAAAAATTGTGAAAGTGTTCACAAGGAATAACCTTAAAGGGGTTGTCCGGGATAAAACGTTCTTGGCAAGGAGGCCGGGGAAGGTAAAAAAAAAACCAAACCCTATACTCAACTGTCCCCTATGCTCCGTTGTCTCCCACCGCGGTCCAATCCAGCAGCCTAAGGAAAGGAACTGGGATGTCAATCGTCACCTGTGATGTCTCGTGCCCTTTCCTGAGGCCACCAATTGGCCTCAGTGGACTCTTGCCGGATCAAGACCCCCAGAACAACTAAACCAGACCTCCGTGGGAGAAACTTCCCTGGTTCATTGGCCTATTTTGCCAAAAAATGGTACAACCCCTTTAATTTACTGAAACCGCAATCCCCTGTCAAACTAAATTGAATAAGATTTCAATCCCCGCGCCTCTATGCAGACCCCAAAAGACCCTCCGCTTCCCCGTCAGCTTCTGAATATCATCTGCCTATTCCGCAGCGCACATTATAAAAATACTTTTGGGAGTAGATCAGCCGTATACGGTCCATCTGTAAGTCCATATACTTAATGCCTACAAGATGTCTGGGGAATTGTGTGTACTTTATGGCGGGTGTATCTAATTAAAATGTTGCTTGTTTCACAACTGGGAGTCTTTCCAAGCTGCGAGATTTGCCAACATACAGTAAGAAAAAAAAAGCCGGGATAATAAGAATCCCGGGTAACACATCTCCTTCACGTCTCGCCAGGAAGATTCCATTTACCGCACTGACGAGGAGTCGGTAAAACAGAACATAAGGAGAAGTAACGGCTCCAGCCGTGGCCAACGCTGAAGGTGATTTCGCAACAAATTAGGATTCCGGCCTAGATGTTCTAATCTCATTATACTTCTTAACCTCGTTCATTTCACCAGCAGATGTTGGGAGAAAGGCTGCAACCCTTTCCATATGGTCCGTAATGATTTCCCAAGAAAATGTGTCAGGCGGGCCGGACATTTTGTTTCAATCACGGTTGCAAGTAGATAAGGGAAGGAAAAATGACTTTCACATTGTTTTACTTATCCTTATTGGGATGTCGTTAAAGGGGCCAGAGACTTGATAACAGGACAAGGACCATTTAAAGGGTCACCAAACCCAAGGTCAGACTAATAGAAGAGCAACGCTCCAAGGCGCGCCGCTTATATCAGTCAGACATGGGCACGTATCTCTTCGAGGCATGTGATGGCAAAGTCATATTCATGGCGGCAGACATGTTTGTTTTAAAGGGTCACTAAATCCAAAGTTGGAATGTTATTAAAAAACAGCTTTAAGATGACACCAATGATATCATTCACATCCATGTACAGACATCTTCAAGGAGGGTCTAAGAAGTGGAAGTATGTGACGTAATTGTGAGCGCAGACATTTTTCTACTTGAGGTTGCGGAAACTTAGATTTTTTTGGTTGCGTATTTGCGGTGGTTTTTTGAGCCTAAGACAAGAATGTCTACAAAAGGAATAGGAGATATATGGGAAGTTTTTATACTTCTACATTTTGGCCTATCCTCTCCTGGCTTGGCTCAAAAAACCGCAGAAAAATGAGCAACAAAAAAAGTAGAATTTTTGGAACGTGGACCTTTGGACCAAACTGGACCCTCCATGGGTGACCAACCACCCAACAGGCTCTCACCACCTAATGGGCGACCAACAATCTCGCCAAGGACCCCGTAGAAGGTTTCTAAACTGCCTCTATGGTACATAAAGAAAATATCATCAGGAGCAAACAAACGCAAACAAAAAGTGGCCTGTGACTCCACTATTGGGCCACCAATGTAGAAAAGCCCGGTATTTGTTTGATGACCCTTGCCTCCTTACACTGGAATCCTGCACCCAACGAAATACGTGAGGGAACCAACCCTCTGAGGTTGTAAGATGAAGTAGTGACCATGGGGGCAGACATTTTTCTTCTGTTTACCTCCAACTTTAGTAAGTGTTTGACTGGCCCACCAGAATACCAGAAGATCCTCTATGGTCCCCAGGCCCCAGATAATAATAATAATAATAATTTGAAGGATTTTATGGTCTATTTTCTAGCACCTGTTGGAAGAAGGACTCCCTGAATAACCTCAAAAAATGGTGGGCTGACTGTAGGTTGCATTTGATGGAGATGGGGTTCCATAGCAAAGATAAAACTTGGGCCCTCCATTATTGGGCTGGGTTGTGCCGCCGAGGAAGAAGGATCTGGTGTTTGTTCGATGACCCTTGTTCCAGTTCCCCACCGCCTTGTTTGCCTACATCAGAGCTCTGCACAGATTCCCACCACCCAACGGGCGACCAACCATCTCTCCAAGGACCCCATAGAAGTTTTCTAGACTGCCTCTATGGTACCTATAGAAAATATCAAGTAGGGCAAACATCTAACAAAAAATACCTTGCCCTGTGACTCCAATAAGATTTGCTTACGTCTACCTCCATTCCCCGTAATTGCCCCCCTGGTGCGGCCTTTACAGAAGTTATCGGCCTCTGGTGGAAAGAAAGTTAAACACAGGAAGCTTTAATGACTTGTAACGACGCCGTTGCTGCCGCCTAGTTCTACGGCAAAGCGGCAATTTACATACAAAAGCTTTTAAGAGACTGCGCGCGGAATGCAGGATACAGCGATTCGGAGGTCTCGGGAGACGGCCAGCACCAGCCAGCTCTTCCCTTTAGTGTTATATTATGTATGAGAAGGAATTACACTCATTTGGTTTTGTAAACTGAAATTAAATGCACCTTTATACCTTAACCCAAAAATCTAAGCGGGTCTTACGAATATACAAGCCTATCCCTTTATATAGAACTTACTATACCTGATATTTTGTAGCTCTGCTACATATGGGCATAGCTATAATCAGCGGTAGTCTGAAATCTCATTATCTATGTTTAAAGGGGTTGTTTGGGAACTCAGGGTCTTCCTGTGGCCTTAGTGGTCACAGGAAAGGAAAGAGTGACGTCACTCACATGTCACCGGTCCCGTTCCTGTTACCGTTGAGGCCATTGATAGGCCTCAGCAGTCACATGCAGTACAGGACTTCACCTGGCAAAGGCAAGCTGCGCACTGGACTGGACAACAGTAGCGGACACCAGAGCATCGGGGACAAATGAGTCTAATTTTTTTTTTTATATGATTCACTTTGCCTTGGCCTCCTCCCTGGATAACCCCTTTAACTCTGACTGGGTTCTGTGTATCTACAAGAGATTACGGAGTTCGTCTGACTAGACAACCTCTTCTTCTCATGAAGATCAGCTGATCTCCAAGGATCTGGCAGCTGAAGGCTCCAGTGATCATCTTTGATTGCCAGATTGTGGCCAGCTGCACAATTTTCCAGCAGCGGCCACTGCAGGAGACAAGTGGTATTACACGATGAATGGATAACCATATAACACAGGGCCCCACTGAGTCCTCCACAGCAGAAGCTGTTCGTACTGTATTTCTCTGGTTACTACAGGTGTATCCAGAGCAAGCCCCTTCCCCTAAATAATGGCCAAATACCCTAATAGGGTACATAGGATTACAGACTGTACCGTACCTACTGTTCTTTTAAAGATACCAAAAACTTGACAAAGACATTAAGACAAAAAGTTTCTTAGCCGCTGAGGCTTATTAAAGCGATTCAGGCGTAAAAATCGGAAAACATCATATTTATATGTTCGGGGTCCCTGAGCGCGCTCTCTCTGTGGAGGTTAGACATAATAATTAATTAGCGAGGACGAGGTGGGAGGGGGGCGGAGGAGAATCATATAATAGACCATGTAATTTCGGAGACCTCCGCCTGTGACTTTCCCAATACCGTGTGTGTATAATTATATCGTAATACGGCGATGCTCTATTTACACCTCAGCCAATAGCTGTTTATGCCGATGAATGGCACGTATGATTTTAGGTTATAGGCGACCCACTGGGCGCAAAAAATGAAGCTGAGATGAGGACTGTGCGGAACGTTTACTGAATATCAAAGCATTGAGCGAAAAATCTATTCTGTATAAGGCTGCAAAAAAATTATACCGTATTAATTACTGTTATTAATCTCGTTATTGGAGAAAACTATTGTAGGACTCATCCTGAGCCTCCTGGTGCATGAAGAAAATACAACAAACACAAGTTACTCTACTGCAGCCGGAGAGAGGGAGCAATGTGAACAGAGGTAGCAGAGCTGAGTTTGTCATGGTTTGTTGATATATAGTCTGTATGTTCTTCTATGGGGTTGTCCGGACTTAAGCTGAGCATGGGGGACTGTTAACCAGCTCCCAGGCCGATCAGGTGTATACAGCTATATACGCCCAGATGTACAAAGCTCCATCACTGCAGTGCAGCGCTCATTGAAGTAAGTTCTATACAGGGGACAGTGCTGGCTCTGTATAGGGTATAGCTGCTTGGTCTGGAGGATTGTTGTCGACCCCCCTCCCCATTCACCACCAATCAGACAGAGCCAAGACAACTCCTTTAATAACTGCTTATGTAGTTGTCTTACACCTGCATATGCATGATATATGCCAATAAATTCTATACTAATACATTGTGTAGGACAGTATAACACTGTATAGAGATCTATAGAGCAATGAAACTAATGGAGCTTGTGGCTCAGTCAGTAAAATAACAGCCTTATATAGGACAGTACAATAATATATAGAAATCTATATAGCAATGAAACTAATGGAGCTTGTGGCTCGGTCAGTAAAGTAACAGTCTTATGTAGGGCAGTACAATATTATATAGAGATCTATATAGCAATGAAACTAATGGAGCTTGTGGCTCGGTCAGTAAGGTATCAGCCTTATATAGGACAGTACAATATTATATAGAGATCTATATAGTAATGCAACTAATGGAGCTTGTGGCTCAGTCAGTAAAGTATCAGTCTTACGCAGGGCTGTACAATATTATATAGAGATCTGGATAGCAATGAAACTAATGGAGCTTGTGGCTCGGTCAGTAAAGTAACAGTCTTATGTAGGGCAGTACAATATTATATAGAGATCTATATAGCAATGAAACTAATGGAGCTTGTGGCTCGGTCAGTAAGGTATCAGCCTTATATAGGACAGTACAATATTATATAGAGATCTATATAGTAATGCAACTAATGGAGCTTGTGGCTCAGTCAGTAAAGTATCAGTCTTACGCAGGGCTGTACAATATTATATAGAGATCTGGATAGCAATGAAACTAATGGAGCTTGTGGCTCGGTCAGTAAAGTAACAGCCTTATATAGGACAGTACAATATTATATAGAGATCTGGATAGCAATGAAACTAATGGAGTTTGTTGCTCGGTCAGTAAAGTAACAGCCTTATATAGGACAGTACAATATTATATAGAGATCTATATAGCAATGCAACTAATGGAGCTTGTGGCTCGGTCAGCAAAGTAAGAGCCTTATATAGGACAGTACAATATTATATAGAGATCTATATAGCAATGAAACTAATAGAGTTTGTGGCTCGGTCAGTAAGGTAACAGCCTTATATAGGACAGTACAATATTATATAGAGATCTATATAGCAATGAAACTAATGGAGCTTGTGGCTCGATCAGTAAAGTAACAGTCTTATATAGGACAGTACAATATTATATAGAGATCTGGATAGCAATGAAACTAATGGAGCTTGTGGCTCGGTCAGTAAAGTAACAGCCTTATATATGACAGTACAATGTTATATAGAGATCTATATAGCAATGAAACTAATAGAGCTTGTGGCTTGGTCAGTAAAGTAACAGCTTTATATAGGACAGTACAATATTATATAGAGATCTATATAGCAATGAAACTAATGGAGCTTGTGGCTCGGTCAATAAAAAACAGCCTTACATAGACTGTTTCTTGGGTTCATATCACTGCAGATACCTAATGAATAAAGTGAAATGTTTCATTAATAGAAGATCTCCCAGGAACCTCTTCATTATGAGTCGGGTGACAGTAGCTGGAAACCGGGAGATCCCTGAGAATACTGGATGAGTTGACATGTCTGTAAAATAACATGACATCAGTGTGTCTCGTAACTCAGTTGCCCCCCAGGATTGCTGACATGACACAGAAGCCTGGAAGAGGATGAGGACCGAAGACGTCTGAGAAGGAGCAGTGGACACTTTGAGGAAGCCCAGGAGAGAGGTGAGGCATGGTGAGTATGTTCATTATTGTGTGCACCTTCACCGGGGTCCCTTCAGTATATAATGCCCATCTACTATACAATGCCCCCCATCATATCATATACATGGCCGGCCCTAAGGCCATACATAAAGAATCATGGACAACCCCTTCAACAATAGAAGCAAGTTACTAAACCAGGCATGCCAGGGTTACTGCTTAACATATAGGTGACTTACCTTCAGGATCATACAGGGGTTCGATCTCGTGTACATGATGATGGCGTTGTTCTGCAGAGTCCGCATTCGCAAGCCCAGTCTGAATTCGTCTCGCTTACTGTTCTCCGAGACCCGGTATTTAATGTAACTGTTTCCAGCAAAACTGAGTGACGTATGTCCTGAAAACATAAGCAAATATATGTATAATATATGTATAATATGTGTATGTGTTACCTTCCAGGATACATCTGCAGGCCTAACATCTAGGAGGGCTCGGCAACCTTCGGCCCTCCAGCTGTTGCAAAACTACAACTCCCAGCATGCACACTGGCTCTGCTGTTCTTGGAACTCCAATGGAAGTGAATGGAGCATGTTGGGAGTTGTAGTTTCTCAGCAGCTGGAGCGGCGAATGTTAAAATCTTCTGGCGGCCTGGATAATATTACTGACTATTGGATCTTACCTGAACATTCTCCGAGTTTGCCTGGTGGGCACTGGCAGATAAACGGTCTCCGGCTGACTTCGTACCCCACACATTGCATATCCTCGGGACATGGCTTGTTCAAACATGGATCTGCAGATCCTGGGCAGAGTCCACCTGAAACATATGGAGGAGACTTAGAAGAAAGAGAACTATCTGTTTGTACTACGCAGATGGCCGGGGATTCTGGAGATGCGAGGCATGAATTATGAGGCACAGATTTGTATTCCTGCAGAGATGGTTCAGGTCGGGTCACACAAGGATCCCATTACTTTATTGGGGAGTGCCATTGTCAGGGTATGTTTGGCACTGTAGTGCTGGGGGTTCTGGTTCTTAGTGAGGAGATCCAGGTGGGGTATGGAGGATATGCCTTATGGGAAAAATTTTGATATTAATTTGCACAATAGTGGTAAGATAAGAGTCCCTGTAACCGAGACGGTTTTGTAAATCATATCCTATCTGCAGCAAATTCTGCAACGTTCGGCAATAGCCTTAAACCATGAGGGTAAGTTCACATGGAGTATTTTGGTCAGGATTTTGAGGCCGTATCCGCCTCAAAATCCTGACCCAAAAGATGGCTCCCATTGAAATCAATGGAAGCCGGTCAGTTCTTTTATCCGGGAGATGCGAGATGCTCACTCCTCAGGCCGTTTCGCCTCACGATTCGGCCTGAAGATGCTTCCTCCTCCCGACTAGGCCCATTCATTGGGCCTAAGCCGAAGCAGAGTGCCGACATTCAGTCACGGCTACTCGTTTCTTGGTCCGGAACCTGAGGCAGCCTCCGCTTCAGGTTCCGGACCAAAAAAACCTCAAGATGGTTCTGATAGAGAAATGTAGCCCTGTGTTGACTCTCTGAGCCACCATGACACATGATCATAGCCTCCGACCTGTGGCTCTCACATTGAAGCAACACTATAACTCCCAGTATGCACTGACAGGCTCCGATACACCATCTCGGCAGCAAACAGGGCCTAAAATTTTATGCGCTACGTGGAATGTAGATTGTGTCGCCTTTCTGAGCTATTACATATGACAGACCTACAACCTGTGGCAAAACTACAACTCCCAGCATGCACAGACCCCGATACACCATCTCAGCAACACGAGGCCTGTAAATGTTCCTATTACGAGACATGTAGTACCCGGTGGCCTCTCTAAGACCATACCACACGCGATCCTCTTAGATACACCGATCCTTAGAAGTCTCTTGAGTATTTTGGCCTCTACAGTCGCCATCTATGACCATTACACCATAAAATCTTGCACATACTTCATCCCGGGCAGCGGCGAATACGCGACAAGTTAATCTTCCCATATAGCAAAGGTAAAACATATAAACTTAACTGGAGCGTGTAAGAAGAAAAACATAGAGGGGATCATTTCCTTAAATAAGTGCCATCTGGAAGACCTACTTAACTTCCTAGGCAATCCATTACAGCTTTGATGGAAGGCCCGTGTGGCGTTGACATGGAAATGTTTGGCTTACGTCTCCCGACCGGCCTCGTATTATCGAGACAAATATATATTTTCTTCCAGGAATGGGTAAATTACAGTTTTCAGAAATGACACGGTTCAATTACTAACCCAGACGAGTTCTACGGCGAGTGACAGGCGCAGATTTTGTGTTACTGACTTGTCCGCTTTGCTGAAATTGACTGATGTGACAATAAGAAGTCGGGTTAAAGGAGTTCTCCGGGGGTAGCGTTATTTTGGACTGTGATGTGATATTTAGGGTTGAGCCGATCTTGAGATTTCAGGATCGATTTTAAAATCCAATTTCTGATCATTTTCCAGCCGACCCCGAGCTCAAAATTTGCTCAATCGCCGATCGGGATTTGATCTTGCATGATCCCGATCGCTCAACCCTCATTGTATATTATACAGTCCTATGAAAAAGTTTGGGCACCCCTATTAATTTTAATCATTTTTAGTTCTAAATATTTTGGTGTTTGCAGCAGCCATTTCAGTTTGATCTATCTAATAACTGATGGACACAGTAATATTTCAGGATTGAAATGAGGTTTATTGTACTAACAGAAAATGTGCAATATGCATTAAACCAAAATTTGACCGGTGCAAAAATATGGGCACCTCAACAGAAAAGTGACATTAATATTTAGTAGATCCTCCTTTTGCAAAGATAACAGCCTCTAGTTGCTTCCTGTAGCTTTTAATCAGTTCCTGGATCCTGGATAAAGGTATTTTGGACCATTTCTTTCTACAAAACAATTCAAGTTCAGTTAAGTTAGATGGTCGCCGAGCATGGACAGCCCGCTCTCAAATGATCTGAAAACAAAGATTGTTCCACATAGTTGTTCAGGGGAAGGATACAAAACGTTGTCTCAGAGATTTAACCTGTCAGTTTCCACTGTGAGGAACATAGTAAGGAAATGGAAGACCACAGGGACAGTTCTTGTTAAGCCCAGAAGTGGCAGGCCAAGAAAAATATCAGAAAGGCAGAGAAGAAGAATGGTGAGAACAGTCAAGGACAATCCACAGACCACCTCCAAAGAGCTGCAGCATCATCTTGCTGCAGATGGGGTCACTGTGCATCGGTAACTATACAGCGCACTTTGCACAAAT
The DNA here is from genome assembly GCF_031893055.1 of Leptodactylus fuscus. Lineage (NCBI taxonomy): Eukaryota > Metazoa > Chordata > Amphibia > Anura > Leptodactylidae > Leptodactylus > Leptodactylus fuscus. The sequence goes on from NC_134266.1 coordinate 263,743,705, forward strand.
AGAAGCTGTATGGGAGAGTGATGAGAAAGAAGCCGTTTCTGCACGTACGCCACAAATAGAGTTGCCTGAGGTATGAAAAAGCACATTTGGAGAAGCCAACTTCATTTTGGAAACAAAGATTGAGTTGTTTGGTCATACAAAAAGGCGTTATGCATGGCGTCCAAAAAGAAACAGCATTCCAAGAAAAACACATGCTACCCACTGTAAAATTTGGTGGAGGTTCCATCATGCTTTGGGGCTGTGTGGCCAATGCCGGCATCGGGAATCTTGTTAAAGTTGAGGGTCGCATGGATTCCACTCAGTATCAGCGGATTCTTGAGAATAATGTTCAAGAATCAGTGACGAAGTTGAAGTTACGCCGGGGATGGATATTTCAGCAAGACAATGATCCAAAACGCCGCTCCAAATCCTCAGGCATTCATGCAGAGGAACAATTACAATGTTCTGGAATGGCCATCCCAGTCCCCAGACCTGAATATCATTGAACATCTGTGGGATGATTTGAAGCGGGCTGTCCATGCTCGGCGACCATCAAACTGAACTGAACGCGAATTGTTTGTCCAAAATACCTTTATCCAGGATCCAGGAACTGATTAAAAGCTACAGGAAGCGACTAGAGGCTGTTATCTTTGCAAAAGGAGGATCTACTAAATATTAATGTCACTTTTCTGTTGAGGTGCCCATACTTTTGCATCGGTCAAATTTTGGTTTAATGCATATTGCACACTTTCTGTTAGTACAATAAACCTCATTTCAATCCTGAAATATTACTGTGTCCATCAGTTATTAGATATATCAAACTGAAATGGCTGCTGCAAATAGCAAAATATTTAGAACTAAAAATGATTAAGATTAATAGGGGTGCCCAAACTTTTTCATAGGACTGTATATATAGTGGGGTTGAGCCGAACTTGAGATATCAAAATCCGATTTTCGATCATTTTCCAGCCAATCCCGAGCTCAAAATTTGCTTGATCGCCGATCGGGATTTGATCTTGCCTGATCCCGATCGCTCAACTCTCATTGTATCTTATATATATATAGTAGGGTTGAGCTGATCTTGAGATTTCAAAATCCGATTTCCGATCATTTTCCAGACGATCCCGATTGTGAAATTTGCTCGATCGCCGATCAGGATCTGATCTTTCCCTTGGTGTTATCATACCGTGGTAGTCATGGCTGGAAGTCTTCGAGGGGTCTTATGATTGGACCCCTTATTGGGACCTATGACTGGTAATGCAGTATAGGGGATCTATTACTAACTCTGTTAGAAGGGTCTCGTGACACTATAGCAGCCCTGTTATGGGGCCTTGATGGAGTCAGTGGAGTCCACTGTTGTGTGGACCCTTTGGCTCTGTCTTGTGGCTGTCATACTATAGCTGAACATGTTAGAGGGGTCCTATGGCTAGAAATTTTATTGGGTCCTATGACTGGACGACTGTTGTGAAGACCTATGGATGGTATTTTGAGGGAGTTTGGTAACCATTAGTGGATGACATTGTTGTGGGGGTCCTTTGGCTCTGTTATAAGCTGGAAGTGTTATGGAGTCCATGGGATCACATTGTTGTGAGGGTCCTTTGGCTCCAGTATGAGGGTCACACTTGTGGCTGGAAGTATAGTGGTCCTGTGGCTACAACTGCAAATGGGTGATATGATGGGCAGTGTTATGGGGGTTCTTTTATAGGGGTCTAAAGATCTGCCCCCTTATGGGAACTCAATGGCTTATGCCTCATGCTCATCAAGTGTCCTTCCAATGTGTGTGGCGGGATGCACTTGGATGAGACTTGGAGTAACATTCGAGTGCCTTTTGTTTTACATTCACATCTATGGAGGCTTCCAAATCATTCTGTTCCAGATAGGACCTGTTCTATAATAGTCCGTGTCATCGGAACAGAATGGACCGGAAGCCCCCAGTCCTAACAGACCAGACCAGTCGGCACAATAAGGCCGGGTTCATACGGGGTTTTTTGGGACGGATTTTGACGCAGAATTCGCGTCAGAATCCGGCTCAAAAACCCGCCTCCCATTGAACTCAATGGGAACCGGTCATTTCCTTTTTCCGTGAGCTGAAGAAGCAACCTGCCCTTTCTTCAGGTGTCCGCCTCGCAACACCTCCCTCCCGACTAGGCCTATTCATTTGGCCTAATCTGGAGCGGAATGCACTGCACCGGCATCCAGTTGTGGCTAACCATTTTATGGACTGGAATCTGAGACGGCCTCCGCGTCAAAATCTGATCCAAAAAACCCCGAGTGAACCCGGCCTAAAAGGCAAGGAGCCAGGCCTGAAAACAAGGCGCGGTGAACCTTGCAACCTCTCTGTACACGTCAGCATTGTCTATTTCCCCGCGTGTGACTGTATTCTGCCACCGCGCTCTCCCAAAAGATATTCTGCAAATGTCAACATATGTTTATTCATATAGCCGCTCATTCATTCCAGCGACGCATCTGATAACTATTAATGCCGGAGAGTTTTGCATTTCAAAACACATCGAGATACGACTAAAACAAACTAATTGTCGTGTTTCTAAACATGTCGGATTGAGAATTGCAACAATTTTCTACCTCTGCGGTTGCGCCTACGCTCAGCCAGAACAGCTAGCCATCAATATTAATGTAATGCAATGTAATTCTATTTTCTGTCCAGGATTATGGGGGCGGCCATCTTGCCTGAGCTTCTCCTCTGCTCTGTTAACAGCATTTAGCGATCTGCTTTACAGCGGTCTCATGGCCATAGGTAGCAATAGTCTGGAGCCGGCTCATGGGTGAGTTTTCTAGACATGTCCTGTGCAGGGAGGGGGAGGAGATAACCCCGTGACATCATCTATTATCAGTAGTGGATGCGATGATGGTACCTATAAAGGTGTTATCTTCTATTGTAATCCTCTCTGTGATGAAAATTGAGGTGGCAGCTGCCAAGAAAGCTTCTACAGATTTGGCAATTGTTATTATTAGGCTTAGTGGTCAAAGTGGAAATTGCACGATATAGTATAAAATAAGATCTATAAAAATATTTGAAGGAAAGCAACGGTTTACTAGTCAGACGTGCACATTCGCCCATGGACATGACTTTAGGGGCTGCAGGGGAAACATTTCCACCCTGGACCTCACGCCTCAACGTTCTGACGCATATGTAGACACCAGGTGGGGGCCCTATTATAGACTAGGGCCCAGAAGCTTCAAGTTACACCCCGTTACATTCACCAGTCCCATGATGCCCAACATTTTAACCCCAAACCATGAGGCCAAACAGATATCATCTCTCAGGTTGTTCTATGGCAGGTTGGTTAGAAAATTAACGCTGCAATCTGATTGGCTGGTCTGTGTACCGTAACCCCGCCACTTCTCCTATGCACTAGTTGTATAAGCCCCCACCACTATAATCTTATAACTGTATTCAGTATTGGTTATTCATAAGGATTTCAGCTCTGGAGGTGTCTTGTGTCTCCACTTGTCACTATGGTGTATGATATAAACAACTCTGGTTCTCGATATGGTCTCGCAATAATTGTCCACCCTTACCTTTGCTCAATTTTACAACGTGCTACCTTGACAGGCCGCAATGCCCAACACAACCACTGGGTGGCCACGTACAGACATCTCATGACAATAATGCAATGTTATGTTGTTTTGAAAAGATGATCATCCTGGGATATGCTGAGCCATGAGAAAGGTAAGTAATGGCACCTTCATAAATGGCCAACATTGGGCGGGGAGAATAGAAACACAGCCGGGTCATATGGACATCATGTCCACGTCATATCTGAAATAAACGAAGTGCAGTGCGGGTCACACGTTCCCAAGCACAGAGCAGATCTCAGTCGTGTTACATAGCTTGGAACGGAGCGAGTTCAGCTACATTCCTGTACATTCAGCACACGGGCGACATATGGCATTGATCAGCTCAATATGTTCCAGATTACAGCTAATTTAGATGTTCATGTGTCTTCACTAAACCTGATTATAAGATGCAAGGCGGTGGGATTAAAGAACACTGCAGAGCAGCCATTTTTTACGAGGGTGACCCCCGCGCTTACATTTACTATTGCTCGCTTTGTTACACTTTCACATCTGCTTTTAAATGACTCAAAAAATTGCATGCAGGCAGCAGGTGCCGTCCGCCCTCCGTGACTGTCTATATATTAAGCCGCGTTATTTCTTTATAGTTTAACCCTTGCCGTACACGTTAGCTTTAGGAAACTATAACCAGGCTGCAGAACAGATGCGTTTTAGGGTCTGTTTTACGACCACATCACCCCACCCTCTGCGGCTTTACCTGTATGGCCTAAAGGTGTCCACTTTGCAACAATATTGTAAAAGAGTTTGGAAACCCTGAAGAAGTGATAATCATATAAAGGGAGATGCCTCTGTTTTGATTTTGCATTGTGGCCCTTGAGCTATCAATGTCCTTAAAGGGATTTTGTCACCAGAACCCAGTATATCACCCCCGCTTGCAGATAGATAGGTTAGGGACTCCTGAATACAGCAGTGCTTTCCTTTTGTGAATCGCTGCCTCCGTTGCTGAGATATTGCTGTTTTTGTTGGGCAACAAGGGCGCTGCCATTGCTCCAAGGAGCTCATAAACCTATCTATATCTTGGCAATGGAGACCCCGATTCACAAGGGGAAAACACCGTTTGAGTCAGGTGACCCTAACCTATCTATCTGTGGGGCTGGTTGATATAGTGGATTCCGGTGACAGACTCCCTTTAAGCATAGCACCATCTCTTTAGAGCAGGGGTCCTCAAACTTTTTAAACAGTGGGCCGGAGGCAGAGCAGGTCGCACAGACATCGGGAGCGGTGCCCTCCAATAGGTAAAGTGAAGTGCGCTCCATGGCCTGGCCCGAGCTCCCCAGGAGCTTCATTATAAATGCACGCCTGCCGGCGTTTTCAACGGGGCCAGACAGAAGTGCTTGGTGGGCCGCATGTGGCCCGCGGGCCGCAGTTTGAGGACCCCTGCTTTAGAGTATTAAAGGGGCTGTCCAGGAATTAGAGTAACCCATATGGTAGCTGGTCACCTGATCCTGGTGTTCCATTGCTAAGTTCATTGATGCCAAAAGTTCTCAGACCATATGAACATGGGTATTGGACAACGGAACCCATTTTAACACATTGGTAGGCCCAGTGCAACGTTTTCATAAATGGGCCCACCATGAATATCTGACCCACACAAATTATGCCCCGTCAGTGGTATAATGCCCCTTAAAGGGATTCTACCATTAAACTACCTTTTTTTCTAATGAACACGTCGGAATAGCCTTAAGAAAGGCTATTCATCTCCTACCTTTAAACGTGGTCTCCGCCGCGCCGTTCCGTAGAAATACCGGTTTTAAACGGTATGCAAATGAGCTCTCCGCAGCAATGAGGGCGGGCCCCAGCGCTGAAACACCGATGAGCGCGTCCCCATTGCTGCCCGAGAGCTCTTTCCTGCGCCGCCTCCTTCTTCTGCAGCAACTCCGTCTCTTCTGGCTTCTCTTGCTCTTGTAGTTCTATACAGGAGCATAGAGAGGCCACCCCAAAATGGCTGCCGGCCAGCTCCTGTATTGAACTGCAAGAGCGGCTACCCAAGAATGGCCGCTGGCCGGCTCCTGTATTGAACTGCAAGAGCAGCTACCCAAAAATGGCCACCGGCCGGCGGCCGTTTTTGGGTAGCCGCTCTTGCAGTTCAATACAGGAGCCATTTTGGGGTGGCCTCTCTATGCTCTTGTATAGAACTACAAGAGCAAGAGAAGCCAGAAGAGGCGGAGTTGCTGCAGAAGAAGGAGGTGCCGCAGGAAAGAGCTCTCGGGCAGCAATGGGGATGCGCTCATCAGTCTTTCAGCGCTGGGGCCCGCCCTCATTGCTGCGGAGAGCTCATTTGCATACCGGTTAAAACCGGTATTTCTACGGAACGGCGCGGCGGAGACCACATCTAAAGGTGGGAGACGAATAGCCTTTCTTAAGGCTATTCCAATGTGGTAATTAGAAAAAAAAAGTAGTTTAATGGTAGAATCCCTTTAATGGTCCCATACAATAGAATGGCCCATCACACTATCAAATGCCCCAGGTCCCCCACACTGGCCCCTCATACATTAACCTTTCCCACCCCAGTGGCCCCCTGGGGACAGATGAATATGCTTTATTTTTTATTTTACACCCTCCCTGGCCTCCAATTCCTAGACCACTCCTCTAACAGATGTAGCAGTGCTGAATTTGTAATGGTAACACTCCCGGAGTGCCAAATAACAAACTAAAATTCATCGTTACTGTTATGATTTCCACACCCGACCGCCCGTCGTATTATTCTATTTTATTACAAAAAGGACATTAACAGGAAATATTTCACCCCTTCAGGATCCCGTTAAGGTCGGAGAAAACGCCACGAAAGGAAGGAAAGCAAAACAGTGAATGTCACTGGGCCGGGGGAATAATACATGCAGGAATTTTTAAGCAATTAGACGATGTCATAATAATATGACAGGAATGCGAAAATCTTCCGTGTTTTTTCGACACGCCGCCACCCCTGGAACGCTTACAAAGAGCGCGCGCGCAAGCGAGGCTTCAGTCTTTCAATTTGTGTCCACAAGAACGCATTGTTTCCATAAGTGTTGTAAATACCGGGTTGGCGGCGTTGGCATCCATTCACACTAATGCATTCTTTAATTTGTCTTCAATAGCGAACCCATGTTTAGGATCTGGGCCGTACAAGAGGAGATGATCCGTATTCCCCGCCTCGGCAATCCTGATGAATGATGAAACAATAGGCCGGCCGCTCCTCTGCTATTAGTGCTCTCGGTTAGACCTAGGACTCGCTACGATATATAATTAGGCGCAGACAGCTACCGCCGATTTACCCTGATTTTCTAAAAATACCCAACCCTACAATCATTCGCAGCGTGCGAGCGAAACACAGGAATAGCTAATAGGTTGCTTTCTTAGTTTTCTGCTTATTGAAGCGTTTTGGACACCAGTCGTGGCAGTCACAAAGATACCGTATTACACTGCTTCGTAGTGTTACCCCAAGGCATAGTATGGAAAACATGGCGGATGTCAACATTTTTGTGGCACGTACCAAAGCATCCATGCAGGCCCTGTACAGTACCAAAATCCCATATACTATACAAATAACCACGCCATCCAGTGACCAACTGTAAGCAAAAATACCGCATATAAAAATAACAAAACCGTGTTTTAGTCCATAGTGCCGTACATAACTATGCGATATCTTCACCATCGTAAATTGCACAAAGTTTATAGCAGTACCTCACATCATAAATACCACCATATGGTGCTCCAATACAACGCTCAGCTAATATGACAAAACAGTGCTCACATAATACTGTTGTACAGTGCTCTAGTATTACCCCAAGCAATGGTCAAGTACTACCACCATATAGATCAATGCTAAAATAATACTTCTGCACAGTGTTCCAATACTGCTTCTATACTGTGGTCAGTGGCGTAACTACCACCATAGCAGCGGTAGCAGCTGCCACAGGGCCCGGGACATCAGGGGCCCGGTGACAGCTGCTATCATTATGCTCGGAGGTCTTTTCGGACCCCCGAGTATAATGATCGGGGCCCCCTGTTGGTGGAATACTTTCCACCAACAGGGGGCCCCGAAGCTGCAGCAATGGCTGAGACACAGGAGCTTCAGGTCTGGCTCCTGTCAGCGCTGCAGGACGCTCCCCCTCTCTCCCCCCTCCCTTTCTCTGCTCTCCTCTGCCCACCAATGAGAGGAGGAGGCGGGGCTTATCCCTGCCGTCCTGCACTGGAGGAAGAAGCTGCTCCAGGAAAATGAAACTGAAGCTACACAGGTACGTACTGGGGTTACTATACTTATTACTATCAGGCATTTGGGGGGATTACTTGTGTTTTAGTGACTCCATGTGCCTCATAGTAATAGCAGTTAACCCCATCATCTCCCTCACATTAACCCCTGTTTGCCTCACCATAAGAGTTACTGATATGTGAGACATTTGGGGGTAATAGTAATGAAGATACTTTATTATTACCTCCATGTCTCTCACATATCAGTAACTCTTATGTGAGGTACACAGGGGTTAATGTGAGGGAGATGATAGGGTTAACTGCTATTAATATGAGGCACATGGAGTTACTAAATTGTAATGCACAGGACCAGATTTTTTTTTATCCACAATTTGTCCTGGTATAGCGGTCAGCGGGTGACAGTATTTAGTCCTGTAGGGGCCACTAAGGGACATAATACTGTGTGCAGGGGCCACTATGGGACATAATACTGTGTACAAGGGGCCACTATGGGGGATAATACTGTGTGCAGGGGCCACTATGGGACATAATACTGTGTGCAGGAGCCACTATTGGGTATAATACTGTGTGCAGGGGCCACTATGGGACATAATACTGTGTGCAGGAGCCACTATTGGGTATAATACTGTGTGCAGGGGCCACTATGGGACATAATACTGTGTACAAGGGGCCACTATGGGGGATAATACTGTGTGCAGGGGCCACTATGGGACATAATACTGTGTGCAGGAGCCACTATTGGGTATAATACTGTGTGCAGGGGCCACTATGGGACATAATACTGTGTGCAGGGGCCACTATTGGGTATAATACTGTGTGCAGGGGCCACTATGGGACATAATACTGTGTACAAGGGGCCACTATGGGGGATAATACTGTGTGCAGGGGCCACTATGGGACATAATACTGTGTGCAGGAGCCACTATTGGGTATAATACTGTGTGCAGGGGCCACTATGGGACATAATACTGTGTGCAGGGGCCACTATGGGACATAATACTGTGTGCAGGAGCCACTATTGGGTATAATACTGTGTGCAGGGGCCACTATGGGACATAATACTGTGTGCAGGGGCCACTATGGGGGATAATACTGTGTGTAGGGGCAACTAAGGGACATAATACTGTGTGCAGGGGCCATTATTGGGTATAATACTGTGTGCAGGGGCCACTAAGGTACATAATAGAGCGCGCAGGAATGCGTAGGAGGGACTCGGTCGAGATCTTCGGTGTCGGGGGGGCCCCATGTCAAAAGTTCGCCACGGGGCCCCGCCATTCCTAGTTACGCCACTGACTGTGGTCAAATAATACCACCATACAGAACTCAAATAATGCAAAATATATTGCTAAAATAATAGCTCTTTTCAGTGCTCCAATTCTACCTCAGTGCTCAAGTAATGCAATGCTCCATTAATATCACCATTCATAGCACAATTAATACAGGGCTAAAATATATATCACAAAACAATGATCAAAAAATACCGCCATAGAGGGTTCAAGTAATACCACAAAACAATGATCAAATAATACCGCCGAACAGGGCTCAAATAATATCACCATTCAGAGCACCATCAATACAGGGCTCAAATAATATCACAAAACAATGATCAAATAATACCACCTTACAGGGCTCAAATAATATCACCAAACAATGAACCAAGTAATACCGCCATATAGGGTTCAAATAATGTTACAAATAATGATCAAATAATACTGCCATACAGGGCTCACATAATACCACAAAACAATAATCAAATAATACTGCCATAAAGGGCTCAAATAATACCACAAAACAATGATCAAATAATACCGCCATAGAGGGTTCAAGTAATACCACAAAACAATGATCAAATAATACCGCCATACAGGGCTCAAATAATGCCACAAAACAATAAACAAATAATTCTGCCATATAGGGCTCAAATAATATAAAAAAAAAACATGAACAAATTATACCGCCATATAGGGCTCAAATAATATTACGAAACAATGATCAAATAATACTGCCATACAGGGCTCAAATAATACCACAAAACAATGATAAAATAACACCGCCATACAAGGCTCAAATAATACCACAAAACAATGATCAAATAATACCGACATACAGGACTCAAATAATACCACAAAACAATGATCAAATAATACCGCCATACAGGTTTCAAATAACAAAAACACTGCCAGCACCAAAACATCCTTCATTATACATTCATTCTCTAAGGCAGGGGCAGAACCATTTGGGCTGCAGAGGCTGCCCTCCCAGTCGGATCTATACGTATCCCATGGGGCCAGGAGGAATTAGCATGCCCTTAGGCCTTTCGTTGCCCCTTTACTTTGGACACACACTAAGTGCCGTATACGTTGCGGCTGCAATAGTCTTTACATGTGAGTCAAAGTCACCTATGATCTATTTGATCAAACTCACAAGTGTCTTGCAGACTATAAACAAAATTTGGATTTTTTGTGTTGCGTCACAGTTGCGTTATCGGAACCGTATTCGCAATCATTACTTCCACGTGGCTTGGCCAATGTCATTGTGTAGGCCCAGCCCATAGTGCAACCTATGGGTGAGTTCTATACATGACCTAAACCATCCCGTAATCCAATAACACCCAAGCGCCATCAATGCCGGACTACAGGAATTATACCGTCCACGCATCTACTCACCATTACATATACAGCGCACGTTCCTGTAAAACCGGGGACACACGAAGCTGATTCTGGCCGTGCTGTAGGTCATCAGCGAGTGGGAATCTATAGACAACGTCTGTTCGCAATGTTGCTCCTGACAATCCAATCCCGAACAATTCTTCTCCAAGATGGTTGATATCCGAATTACATTTTCCAAATGTCGCCTCGCATTGGAGAGCTTCTGAATCAAATAGGCCGGCTTATAGAAACCTCCGCTCTGCATTTGTACGGCAAATAGCATGTCGAGCTGGTTAGTGCCGGCTACCGGCTGAATACTGATGATATACAGGCTGTCTTCTTTCTGCGTCAGAACCGCGTTCCGGAGGGTACGTCGAAAACCGTGCAGATGAAGCCCTACAAAATCTTCAGGAGAGATGTTCTCAAACCGTATAGTGACTGCGTTGTATAACATATCCTGAATCAACTGCTCAACATGAACCGTGACATCCACCGAAACTTGATAGCGGCCATCGCTGACCGATACGTTGAGATTGTATTTGCCCCCATCGAGACCTCCGAGGGCGATGACTTTACCGTCGTGATTGTTTACTTTGAATAAACTTTTCTGCTCTGATTTGAGGCTGTAGGAGAGGACATCGTAGACATCCTGATCGGTGGCGTGGATCTTGCCGATGACGCCACCTGGGAAATCGTCTTCCATGGTGACAATGTAGATCTCCAGTGGGATGGCAGAAGGTTTGTGGACACTCTCTTCAATGACTCTTACGTGTATGTAGGTTTGAGAGACCAGGGGTGGTTTTCCTGAATCTTTCACCTGTTTTGAAGAGATAGAAAGTAGATTTAGGACTTCCTAGAAGACACAAACATGTCATATGTGACATTCATTAAAGGGGTTGTCTGGGACTATCAATAGGAAGGCCTAAAGATGAGCCATTGATTTCAGATTGGTTGGAGTCAGACTCAAAACTTCCAGTGTACGAAGCTCTCTATAACGCTCATCATTCTGTCTCCAATTCAATCTCCATCTACTAACCCACTCATCAGCCAATAACCTACAACTGGGCAGGGATATTTCTCCTGTAGAGTGTAAGCTCTTATGGGCAGGGTCCTCTCTCCTGTAGAGTGTAAGCTCTTATGGGCAGGGTCCTCTCTCCTGTAGAGTGTAAGCTCTTATGGGCAGGGACCTCTCTCCTGTAGAGTGTAAGCTCTTATGGGCAGGGTCCTCTCTCCTGTAGAGTGTAAGCTCTTATGGGCAGGGTCCTCTCTCCTGTAGAGTGTAAGCTCTTATGGGCAGGGTCCTCTCCTGTAGAGTGTAAGCTCTTATGGGCAGGGTCCTCTCTCCTGTAGAGTGTAAGCTCTTATGGGCAGGGTCCTCTCTCCTGTAGAGTGTAAGCTCTTATGTGCAAGGTCCTCTCTCCTGTAGAGTGTAAGCTCTTATGGGCAGTGACCTCTCTCCTGTAGAGTGTAAGCTCTTATGGGCAGGGTCCTCTCTTCTGTAGAGTGTAAGCTCTTATGGGTAGAGTCCTCTCTCCTGTAGAGTGTAAGCTCTTATGGGCAGGGACCTCTCTCCTGTAGAGTGTAAGCTCTTATGGGCAGGGTCCTCTCTCCTGTAGAGTGTAAGCTCTTATGGGCAGGGTCCTCTCTTCTGTAGAGTGTAAGCTCTTATGGACAGGGTCCTCTCTCCTGTAGTGTAAGCTCTTATGGGCAGGGTCCTCTCTCCTGTAGAGTGTAAGCTCTTATGGGCAGGGACCTCTCTCCTGTAGAGTGTAAGCTCTTATAGGCAGGGACCTCTCTCCTGTAGAGTGTAAGCTCTTATGGGCAGGGACCTCTCTCCTGTAGACTATAAGCTCTTATGGGCAGGGTCCTCTCTCCTGTAGACTATAAGCTCTTATGGGCAGGGACCTCTCTCCTGTAGAGTGTAAGCTCTTATGTGCAGGGTCCTCTCTCCTGTAGAGTGTAAGCTCTTATAGGCAGTGACCTCTCTCCTGTAGAGTGTAAGCTCTTATGAGCAGGGTCCTCTCTCCTGTAGAGTGTAAGTTCTTATGAGCAGGGTCCTCTCTCCTGTAGAGTGTAAGCTCTTATGGGCAGAGTCCTCTCTCTTGTACAGTGTAAGCTCTTATGATCAGTGACTAATAATAAAGATTATTATACTTATACCCCAGAGGATACATATCTACCCCAGCAGAATAGACCTTGAAATACCTGTATGTTGAGGAGATGCTCATTTGCCACCGTGTGTTGAAAAACAACAGCAGACCTTAAGACTCCGGACTGGTCCAGTACAAACTTGCCACCTTCATTTCCACTTATTATGGTGAACGTAAAGGGTGGTCCGTTGTGGTAGGAGTCTTTGTCGGTGACTACTAGCTGGAGAATACTTGTACCAGTTGGTTTGTTCTCCTACAATATAAAGTCAGCCATTACAGTACATTATGTATTCATTTATACCAAAAACCAAGTTGTTATTTTATTGTGGGTGTCAACATGGGTGAAATGTCCATCATTGGAGATTCCATGCGATGGCCTTGCCAGGGACCGCACTTGGTTTTAGCATCTAATATCTGCTGACAGGTTCCCTTTAATAAGAGAATGGCGTCCTTGAACAAATTAGAACTAAGTTACAGATGGACTCATGTATATTAGATAGTGTTAGGCGAGATAGAGCTTGGTGGTTGCGTTGAGTGCCGAAACACCAAGTCCAACCACTTACTGTGCAGAATGTTCTCCTCTTCGCTGAAATACACATTTATGAGAACATTACGGCCACATGAAATTACAATGAGCTCCTTATGTTCATATAGTCAGATTTTTATATAAAAATCCATTAATCCATATCCGCGGCGTTGCAACGTGACGTAGAAGCCCGGCTCATTCATTAGAGCGCGGTAATGGACTTCTCGGCGAGACAGCCACAGAAATGATTCATAAGTCACATTTAGTCCTCGGTCAAGTGATTAGGCGGCATCTGAACTTGTTTACAAGACTAACCTGTCCGCGACCCACATTATACATTAACTATCTTCTGCTTAGCTTCACATCTATCGGGCAAAGTGGATAATTGTCGGCAGAGTGTTAGAATAATGGCCGCGTTACCGTTAATGCACAAGGCGTGAAACAATTTATATTACCTAGATGCTAAAAGGCAGGAGTTGTGCAGAACTTGGCATGACATAGTTGAAGGTGACTATTCATTCTAATGCTGCATTTGTGTTCGAAAATGAAGAATGAGGTGGAGGCTTCCAGCCCGAGCGCATGTATCTAGTCTACAACTTCTAGTATATGTATGATGGGTATTGAATTTTCACAAGATCAGGAAAGCTAAAGGTTGGAGACTAGAGATGAGCGAACACTAAAATGTCCGAGGTTCGAAATCCAATTCGAACAGCCGCACACTGTTCGGCTGTTCGAACGGATTTCGAACCCTATTATAGTCTATGGGGGAAATGCTCGTTTCAGGGGTAGGCAAAATTCAATACAATTATACTTACCAAGTCCACGAGTGACGGTCGGGCGGGATTCCCCTTGAAGTCTTCTCCCTGCGCAGCGCCCCCTCGGCGTCTTCCGGCTGGAATTCACTCTGCCTAGGCATCGGGGCCTAGGCAGAGCCGACTGCGCATGCGCAGTCGGCTCTGCCTAGGCCGGATGCCTAGGCAGAGTGAATTCCACCCGGAAGAAGACGCGGGGACGCAGCACGGAGAAGACTTCGAAAAGGTTAGAGAAGAACCAGCGTTGATTGGCAGAATGTATAGCATTCTGCCAATCAACGCTGGTTCTGCATCGAACCTTAAACGTCGAACAGCTAGTAGTGTTCGATCGAGTACGAGTATTTTGAATACCGTAGTATTCGACTGAACACCTACTCGATCAAACACTACTCGCTCATCTCTATTGGAGACTACAGTTTGTGCTCCAACCTTCTGTTTTGGAAACAATTGCATTATTGTTAGAATTTCTGAATGATCCAATGCTAGATTAAAGGAAGTTTACCATACACCAACTTAAGACTAAGGCCCCACGTTGTAGAGTTTGCTGCAGCTTTTTGAGCCAGGAATGGATTGAGCAGAAGAGAGAAGTAGAAGAACTTTCTATACAATTTCCATTCCTTTTGAAGCCATTCTTGGTTTTGACTCAGGCCTCATTCACATCTGCATCGGTAATCCGTTTGGGGGAGTCCACATGGAGACCTCCCCAATGGACTAACGAACACATTGCCAGGCAGTGTGCAGTGAAAGCACACAGACCCCATAGACTATAGTGGGGTCCATGTGCTTTCCGTACGGTCCCCACATGGAACATGAGGACAGAAAAGTACTGTAGTTCACGAGCTACTTTCCTGTCCGCATGACTCATGCAGAGACCATACGGTCGCCATTATAGTCTATGGGGCTTTCACTGCACAACGCTTTCCAATGTGTTTGGTAGTCTGTTTGGGGGGCCCCCATATGGACTCCCACGAACGGATTACCAGGCAGATGTGAACGAGGCCTTAAAAAAATAGCAGTAAAATTTGTTACCAAAAATCTGCGTTTTCGCAACGTGGGGCCTCAGCCTAAAGCAGCTTCTAATGTTAAAGGGGTTTCCCAGAACTTGTTAATTGAGGACCTACGCTTAGGACAGGTCATCAATTAAAAATCCATAAGAGAGTGACACCTGGGGCCCCCGGCAGATCAGCTGTTTGAAGAAGCCTCAGTGTTCGTATGAGTGCTGCAGCTCCTTCAGTACTTACCAAGCACAGCGCCATATATTGCATAGTGGCTGTGCTTGGTATGACAGCTCATTCAGCTATTCTCTTGAATGGGACTGAGCTGTGATCAGGACATGTGACTGATGGATGTGATGTCATATGACCTGTGAAGCAGAAGTGTTGCAGCTTCATATATGCGATGCATGGGGTCCTGGGTGTCGGACCCCCATGAATCTTCTATGAATTTAAAAAAAAAAAAAGAAAATGGAAATGTGCAGGCACCTAATACCAATAATGATTACTATTCATAAGAGTTGCCATACTATTCTCTGTTGCTTACCTGTATGACGGCGCTGTAGTTGGCAGGTGTAAACTGGGGGCTGTTGTCATTGATATCTGAAATATCAATATTTACGGTCACGGTGGATGAGAGAGGTGGAAAACCGCTATCCCTGGCTTGTATCAACAGCGAGTAGCCAGATACCTAAAAAAGAAAATACTAAAAATGTAAGAAAAAAAGTTCTTATGGGTATTTAATGATAATAGCAGCGGGAGAGGAGTGTGCTGATGTTGTGGGAGAAAGTGACTTGTCTATATATAGGGTTAAATTAGTGAGGACAATGTGGCGTATGATACTGGCAATGCCGTGAAAGGTACAAAGCTAAAACAGGAGTTGAATCATGGGAAAGATGACAGCAGCAGGACAAGAGAGGGTTGAACTTGTAGGAGGCAGTGACCAGCCCATTTCAGATCATATTAGCCAAGCATTAGTCTATGGGAACTATCAGAGTGTGGGTAACCATAGGATGAACCATATGCACCCTCAAACGGGAATATTTGAGTATGTTGATCTTGTGGGAGGCAGTGACCGGCCCCATCGTGTCATAATAGTTGTTACTCATAGTCCTGTCCTTGCAAGTATTATGACACGATGGCAGCAGGACTATGAAGTGGGATAGGCCCAGAATACTATGTAGCTAATGGGATCAAGGCAATGGTTACAGCAGCAGAAGAGGAGGAGTGCAATGACTTTGTGAAAAGTAGTGACCTGCTTGCTTAAATAACTATGTTACCAGGAAGATTTGGGAATGATGACAACACCAGGAGAGAAATGTTCTGATTCTGTGGGAAGACATGACATGCTCATTCACATGACTATGTATCATAAGTAAGGACTGGACTCCGTATGACTACGAGGATTGAACGTTTCAATCTGCTGTGAACGTATAACTTCCCGCATGTCCGGAACGATGAAGACCATTGGAATTGCATTGTCCCGACTATTGGAGAGCCGTACAAAATAAGAGCATGGGAATTTGATAGCAGCAGGGGAGGAGTGTGCTGGCGTTGCAGGAGGCAGTGACCTTAATGTTAGATGGGGCACAACTAGGTACCTGTGCTCTAATACTGGAAGGAGTCTACTACAACAAATGCTATATGTGGTTGGCGGTCCTGTTGTAGAGACTGCATAGAGCCCAGGAACCTACGCCTCATCTACAGGTATATTAGCCATTCTAAAATATTCTATATTGTCGTTATACAAAGCTGCATACAGTATATCCTTGTAAGACATTCTCCATAAATGTGCGATAGCTCTATATTTATGGGTAGGATGGGAAGTAAAGTCTCAGCTTAGGGACCTCTCGGGAACATATGATAATCTGACGGTGTGAAGAGTCATTCTTATCCACTTCCAGGGGACTTGTCACTTCACACAAGGCTTCCTCTATAGCCCCTGCCTCATTGTAATTCTATTCTGTACTAGGAGATATGTCACTATAAATCAGCACGGTTACTCGTATGTGCATCTCCAGTTATCTAGATTGCCTAGAATTATTAGAATCTTCTATGGAATTTTGGGCAATTTTTACCATATACAGTCCTATGAAAAAGTTTGGGCACCCCTATTAATCTTAATCATTTTTAGTTCTAAATATTTTGGTATTTGCATCAGCCATTTCAGTTTGATATATCTAATAACTGATGGACACAGTAATATTTCAGGATTGAAATGAGGTTTATTGTACTAACAGAAAATGTGCAATATGCATTAAACCAAAATTTGACCGGTGCAAAAGTATGGGCACCTCAACAGAAAAGTGACATTAATATTTAGTAGATCCTCCTTTTGCAAAGATAACAGCCTCTAGTCGCTTCCTGTAGCTTTTAATCAGTTCCTGGATCCTGGATAAAGGTATTTTGGACAAACAATTCAAGTTCAGTTAAGTTAGATGGTCGCCGAGCATGGACAGCCCGCTTCAAATCATCCCACAGATGTTCAATGATATTCAGGTCTGGGGACTGGGATGGCCATTCCAGAACATTGTAATTGTTCCTCTGCATGAATGCCTGAGTTGATTTGGAGCGGTGTTTTGGATCATTGTCTTGCTGAAATATCCATCCCCGGCGTAACTTCAACTTCGTCACTGATTCTTGAACATTATTCTCAAGAATCTGCTGATACTGAGTGGAATCCATGCGACCCTCAACTTTAACAAGATTCCCGGTGCCGGCATTGGCCACACAGCCCCAAAGCATGATGGAAACTCCACCAAATTTTACAGTGGGTAGCAAGTGTTTTTCTTGGAATGCTGTTTCTTTTTGGACGCCATGCATAACGCCTTTTTGTATGACCAAACAACTCAATCTTTGTTTCCAAAATGAAGTTGGCTTCTCCAAATGTGCTTTTGCATACCTCAGGCAACTCTATTTGTGGCGTACGTGCAGAAACGGCTTCTTTCTCATCACTCTCCCATACAGCTTCTCCTTGTGCAAAGTGCGCTGTATTGTTGACCGATGCACAGTGACCCCATCTGCAGCAAGATGATGCTGCAGCTCTTTGGAGGTGGTCTGTGGATTGTCCTTGACTGTTCTCACCATTCTTCTTCTCTGCCTTTCTGATATTTTTCTTGGCCTGCCACTTCTGGGCTTAACAAGAACTGTCCCTGTGGTCTTCCATTTCCTTACTATGTTCCTCACAGTGGAAACTGACAGGTTAAATCTCTCAGACAACGTTTTGTATCCTTCCCCTGAACAACTATGTTGAACAATCTTTGTTTTCAGATCATTTGAGAGCGGGCTGTCCATGCTCGGTGACCATCAAACTTAACTGAACTTGAATTGTTTTGTAGAAAGAAATGGTCCAAAATCCCTTCATCCAGGATCCAGGAACTGATTAAAAGCTACAGGAAGCGACTAGAGGCTGTTATCTTTGCAAAAGGAGGATCTACTAAATATTAATGTCACTTTTCTGTTGAGGTGCCCATACTTTTGCACCGGTCAAATTTTGGTTTAATGCATATTGCGCATTTTCTGTTAGTACAATAAACCTCATTTCAATCCTGAAATATTACTGTGTCCATCAGTTATTAGATAGATCAAACTGAAATGGCTGTTGCAAACACCAAAATATTTAGAACTAAAAATGATTAAGATTAATAGGGGTGCCCAAACTTTTTCATAGGACTGTACATATATTGTATCCATGAGTGCGCCATATAACAAAGAGGGAGCGCTGGAATTAAATTTCTATTATTACAATCCATGCATATAACTCAATAAACAAAATATACCCGCTCCCGATCCAGCCTGTCCTTCACTTTAATCAGCCCTATGACCGGATCGACCGAGAACTGGTTGTCTTGGTCACCATTAACGATAGAAAAGGTTATAAGTCCATTGGATGGGCTGTCCAAGTCTTCAGCAAATACCTAAGATTGAAAATGATATGACTATTAGTAAAAGCAAAAAATAGACTGCGAGTAAACCTGCATTAAGATAGGTCAGCAATTTAGATCCAACCATTAGGACCCCCACAGATCGGCCGCTTTCCAGAGCACGCAGATCAATCCATTGGGTGAACACCAACCAAGTGTGAGGGGGGGTGACCTATACAAAGGACTGGGATCGATCAAACACAACACGTTTGTGGACGTATATGATGGCATGAAAAAAGGAAATTTCTGAGGACCTCAAAAGAAGAGTCGTTGATGCTCATCGGGCTGGAAAGGGTTGCAAAAAAAAAAATCCTGTACTGTTATAATTATTCATACCTAGACTTATTTTTGGCAAAACTGGGTAACAACCAATGGTAGTTATTACCGCTTTCATCGGAGTTGTCACCCAGCTTCCTTGGCTATGGCATGGCAGATGTCTCCTTCCATGGGTACACTGGTCTGCCATATAAGAGACCAGGAAAGCTGTGAGATCTATAATAGCAGTCAGTAATAGAGATGAGCGAACAGTAAAATGTTCGAGGTTCGATATTCGTTGTGAGTAGCCCCTCAATATTCGACTACTCGAATCGAATGTCGAACCCTATTATAGTCTATGGGGGAAAATGCTCGTTTCAGGGGTAGGCAACATTCGATCAAATTATACTTACCCAGACCACGAGTGAGGGTCGGGCTGGATCCTCCGAGAAGTCTTCTCCTTGCAGCGTCCCCGCAGCGTCTTCTGGCTATTTATTCACTCTGCCAGGCATCGGGCTTGGGCATAGCCGAATGTGCATGCCCGCACTACAAGCAGACATGCGCAGTCGGCTCTGCCCAGGCCCGATGCCTGGCAGAGTGAATTCAGAGCCGGAAGACGCCGCGGGGAAGCTGCACGGAGAAGACGTCTAAAGGTAGGAGAAGAACCAGCGTTGATTGGCCGACTGTATAGCATTCGGCCAATCAATGCTGGTTCTGCATCGAACTTTTACATTCGAACAGCGAGTGGTACTTGATCGAGTATGAGTATTTCGATTACCGTAGTATTCGATCGAATACCTACTCGATCGAGTACTACTCGCTCATCTCTAGTCAGTAACAGATAAACCTAAGGGGTGGCTGGACGCAATTTTGACATAAGAGGACAATTCAAGGGTTTTTTTTTTGGGGGGGGGGGGTATCGGGGTCAAACTTCTCTAATAAACCCAGACCACAAGGAAATGACTTTGCCCGGTGCGTGCCTCGTGTTTACCTTGTTGCTGCCCCATAAATGTAATTAGGTTTTCTAAACACTCTGTAGTCGTGTTTGCTATGGCCGCCGCATCTCTGTACAAGGGATTATGTTTGCTTATAAGACGACGGCATGTTTACTTACTCAGTCCGTAAAAATCTTATTACATTTTAGGAGGCCATTGTAAGCGGCGTGTTGATATTTATTTTATAGCCTGACCTTGGGTAGGACATAAGTCGATCAAGTAAGCAGGAAATCATAAAAAGCCGAGCAATAAACACTCGGGGACATAAAAGTTTTAATAGGTTCTTAAGTAAAGCTCTTACGGTCACACTTACCGTAATGACAGAATCTCCGATAGAGGCGTCTTCACTAATGACAGCGCTATAAACCTCCTGGCTGAATGTCGGGGGATTGTCATTCACATCCGTCAGGTTGATGTTGACCGTAGCCACCGCGCTAAGTGGAGGGCTGCCGCCATCTTTGGCCTCTACCACGAGGTAGAAGTTTTTGCAACCTTCGTAGTCCAGGGGATTGATGACTACTATCGCCCCTGCAAGGAAAAACAAGCTGGATGTATTTTCTGTACCTTCCAATATGGCCACAAGTTCGAAAGGGTTTGACACTCAGTATCACCAATGACCACTTGGTTTCTTCCAGGCCATAGGCAGGGACAGAGATATGCCAAATGGAAGACTCTACTTAACAGTTCCCCATAGTTCAGTTTCCCAAATCTTTTTGATTGTGGCAAAGTGCAGGGTTAACAACAGTCACAAGTTTTGAGTAAAAGACTACATACTCTATTGGATGGATAACCAATAAGTAAGGAGCAAGAGTCAGGTCAATGTCGAATTTTAGTCATGTGATGGTTGTAAAACTAAAGGTTACCATGAATTTTGTAACTGCTCAAGTAGTCAAAAAGTTGCACAATAATCACAAGAATTCAGACTAATGTATGTTACAAGAGACATACAACTTTTTGCATGTAGGGGTACATGGAGATTGGGCAATACTACCCACAACCGTCACGTGATCAAAAGTCAAACACCTCCAAAAGGCAAAGTCCTCACCTGTTTTGGAATTGATCTTGAACTTCCCATGTTCATTTCCAGTCCGAAAGCTGTAAGTGATGTCTGCATTTGAGCCAATATCCTTGCTTGCCGCAAACACGAACATCACTTGGGTGCCAATGGCTGTGTCCTCGGGAACCGTGACCAGGTAATCTCGCCTTTCGAACACTGGTGGGTTATCATTGACATCAAGGACTGTGATTGTAACAACAGCAAATGAAGATAAGGGCTGGAGAGGACTCCGATCTGAGGCCTTCACTGTGATGTTATAGGAGGACTGGATCTCCCGGTCTAGGGGCTGCTCCAGAACTATGATGCCCGATTGCTCATCCATGGTGAAATGCCCATCTGCCGAGTCCACCAGGGAGTAGATCACCTTTCGGTTTATGCCTGGAATACAAAAGCAAAATCGGTATTCAGAAGTTGTATGAGCAATGAAGAGAAGAGTGGATAAAGAAGGGAAGAGTAGATGAAGAAGGGAAGAGTAGATAAGGAAGGGATGAGTAGAAAAGGAAAGGATGAGTCGATGAAGAAGGGAAGAGTAGATAAAGAAGAGATGAGTAGATAAGGAAGGGATGAGTAAAGGAAGGGACGAGTAGATAAGGAAAGGATGAGTATAAGAAGGGAAGAGTAGATAAGAAAGGGATGAGTAGATAAAGAAGGGAAGAGTAGATAAGGAAGGGATGAGTATAAGAAGGGAAGAGTAGATAAGGAAGGGATGAGTAGATGAAGAAGAGAAGAGTAGATAAGGAAGGGAAGAGTAGATAAAGAAGGGATGAGTAGATAAGGAAGGGATGAGTATAAGAAGGGAAGAGTAGATAAGGAAGGGATGAGTATAAGAAGGGAAGAGTAGATAAGGAAGGGATGAGTAGATAAAGAAGGGAAGAGTAGATAAGGAAGGGATGAGTATAAAAAGGGAAGAGTAGATAAGGAAGGGACGAAAAGGAAAGGATGAGTAGATGAAGAAGGGAGTAGATGAGGAAAGGATGAGTAGATGAAGAAGGGAAGAGTAGATAAAGAAGAGATGAGTAGATAAGGAAGGGATGAGTAAAAGAAGGGACGAGTAGATAAGGAAGGGATGAGTATAAGAAGGGAAGAGTAGATAAGGAAGGGATGAGTATAAGAAGGGAAGAGTAGATAAGGAAGGGATGAGTATATGAAGAAGGGAAGAGTAGATAAGGAAGGGATGAGTATAAGAAGGGAAGAGTAGATAAGGAAGGGATGAGTAGATGAAGAAGAGAGGAGTAGATAAGGAAGGGAAGAGTAGATAAAGAAGGAATGAGTAGATAAGGAAGGGATGAGTATAAGAAGGGAAGAGTAGATAAGGAAGGGACGAGAAGAAAAGGAAAGGATGAGTAGATGAATAAGGGAGTAGATGAGGAAAGGATGAGTAGATGAAGAAGGAAAGAGTAGATAAAGAAGGGATGAGTAGATAAGGAAGGGATGAGTATAAGAAGAGAAGAATAGATAAGGAAAGGATGAGTAGATGAAGAAGGGAAGAGTAGATAAGGACAAGTAGGAGGACAAGAATGGTGAGAGGAGATGATGAATGGAGTGGATAAAAAGGAAAGATGAAAAAAGGAAGGAAGGGACACAAAGAAGAAGTTAGAAGGAAGGAAATGAAGTAAAAAGACAGGAAAATGTTAAGTGGAGATGAGAAGGAAGGAAGGAAAGAGGGGAGTGAAAAAGAAATGAGAAGAGTGAAAAAATAGAGGAGAAAGAAGGAAAAATAAGAGTTTAAAAAAAGAATGAGCAAAGGAAGAAGAAGAGGAAAGGAAAAGATGAGAGCAGTGAAGAGAAGTAAGGATATGTTCACATATGCGCGAGAGTCTCAGATGGAGATTCCGTCACAGAAACCACCAAAAATCGGCAAAGAGAAAAGTTCTGCATGGAGAACTCTTGTCTTCACCAGTTTCAGTATAAAAACTGTGGAAACACCGGGTGACCTCATTCAAGTAGTCACTGTTTTAGTGAACCGGCTCTGCGTTATTTGGGTCTGCCAAAAGTCCAACGCAGGTGTGAACCTAGCCCAAGGGACAGGAAAAGAGAAAACTAGAGAGGAAAACAGAGAATAAGGAGAAAAAGAGAGAAGAACAATAAGAAAGGGTGGAAGAAAAGGAGAAAAACTGAAGAGGTAAACGGAGAGAAGGAAGGACTGAAAGGAAAGCAGTGGGAGAGGAGAAAAAGAAAGGAGAGGGACATTAAGAAGAGGATGGAAGGAGAGGAAATGAGGAAAGAAGACAGAAAAAAGTAAAGGCGGGATGGAAGGGAAGGAGAGGAGGGGAAAGAAAAGAGAGGAGAGAAAATGGAGAAAAAGGAAAGAAAGAAGTTCAAAAAATGGAAGGAAGAACTATAGAGAAGAGAAGAAAAAGAAGTGGAGGAAAGAGAAGGAGAGAGAGTAAATGAGAGGAGACAAGGGAAGAAGAAAGAATATGTAAGGCATAGAAAGGAATTGTATGGAACAACAATAAGAAAGGGAAGAAGAAGAGAAACAAAAGAGGAGAGAAGGAAGGAGTAGATGGAACGGAAGGAAGAAGAGAAAACAACTGAGAAAATATGAAAAGAGAAGAAAGGGGGAAGGGAAGAGGTAAGAAGAAAGAGCAGAGAAAAGCCTGAACAATTCGGTTGTCCCCACAGACCTGAAAAACTAATTCCCGCAGGTATAAAGAAAAACTAATATCAGATTTCTTTATAATTTCCTTCCCCGGCAGAAGACGTGCAGCAGACAATACAATAACTCCGCTGCGGTCTGTGATATCATTATGTTTCATTGCCGTAGTCAGTTTCAGCTCCTGATCTCAGAAGTTTCCTTCCAACCTAGCACTGACATTCTTATAGCTGGCCGCCTCCATGCAGACAACAGGTGCGCTGTATACTACAATATCATGCCGCAACGCCTGTGCGCTCTTCATCCAAACATAGGTCATGGAAAATGGAAGCCAAGTGGACAGCTTTCTCCTTCTGCCCACCAGTACTGACAGATGGTCGCACAAGGCTCCACAGAATGATTGCACACAAACACCATAGTGATCAGAGATGAAGTCCTAAGAGACACAACATACAGAGAGAGCACAGTTGTGGCCATATACTACGCTATGTGCTAAGTCTGGTTATATACCGCAGGTAGAATCCATTATCTTAGAGGGGATGTCACAGAAGATAACCTATCATATGTATGTCATGGAGGGGTCCTATTATAAGAGAGATGAGATGTTAACAGGCAGTTTAGGCTTGGTAGATGAGCCAGAATTCTAGTATAGATGAGACTAGTTATGTTTGGCACCAAAGATGTGTCTCTTTGAGACTAAGACCTGCCAGTTATACCGAAAGACTTAGTATCTAAATGTAGAACAGGATCTATGGGGTTCCAACTACTGGGACCCCATCGCTCAGCACTTTATCCTCTATCCTATCAATAGAGGATAAATATTTTACATGCCACAACATCATTGTGGAAGCCGGTCACAGCCATGTGTAGTCCTCTTGTCTTTGGTATGGTCCACATGTCATTACATCCAGATCCAGGATTACTTGGGCTAACCAGGATTAAAAAAAACGTCTGTGTTCTTCCAGAAACCGCGCTAAAACTGTTCTTGGATTCTGTTCGGTTCTGTAGCTCAGTTCCATTGAAGAGAATGAATAGGGCTGAGCTGCAAAACTACACGCATATTTTTAGAACTTGGACCAACCCCTCCAAAAGAAGTCTTAATCGGATTATGGGGTCATGTGCTGCATTCTGGTAATACTAACCTATCTATCTGCAAGGCTGGGGTGATATGCTGGTTCTGGTGACAGTAACCTATCTATCTGCAGGGCTGGGGTGATATGCTGGTTCTGGTGACAGTAACCTATCTATGTGCAGGCCTGGGGTGATATGCTGGTTCTGGTGACACTAACCTATCTATGTGCAGGCCTGGGGTGATATGCTGGTTCTGGTGACACTAACCTATCTATGTGCAGGCCTGGGGTGATATGCTGGTTCTGGTGACACTAACCTATCTATCTGCAGGGCTGGGGTGATATGCTGGGTCTGGTGACAGTAACCTATCTATCTGCAGGGCTGGGGTGATATGCTGGTTCTGGTGACACTAACCTATCTATCTGCAGGGCTGGGGTGATATGCTGATTCTGGTGACACTAACCTATCTATCTGCAGGGCTGGGGTGATATGCTGGTTCTGGTGACACTAACCTATCTATCTGCAGGGCTGGGTGATATGCTGGGTCTGGTGACAGTAACCTATCTATCTGCAGGGCTGGGGTAATATGCTGGTTCTGGTGACACTAACCTATTTATCTGCAGGGCTGGGGTGATATGCTGGTTCTGGTGACAGTAACCTATCTATCTGCAGGGCTGGGGTGATATGCTGGTTCTGGTGACACTAACCTATCTATCTGCAGGGCTGGGGTGATATGCTGGTTCTGGTGACACTAACCTATCTATCTGCAGGGCTGGGGTGATATGCTGGTTCTGGTGACACTAACCTATCTGCAGGGCTGGGTCTGGTGACACTAACCTATCTATCTGCAGGGCTGGGGTGATATGCTGGTTCTGGTGACACTAACCTATCTATCTGCAGGGCTGAGGTGATATGCTGGTTCTGGTGACACTAACCTATTTATCTGCAGGGCAGGGGTGATATGTTGGTTCTGGTGACAGTAACCTATCTATCTGCAGGGCTGGGGTGATATGCTGGTTCTGGTGACAGTAACCTATCTGCAGGGCTGGGGTGATATGCTGGTTCTGGTGACAGTAACCTATCTATCTGCAGGGCTGGGGTGATATGCTGGTTCTGGTGACACTAACCTATCTATCTGCAGGGCTGGGGTGATATGCTGGTTCTGGTGACACTAACCTATCTATTTGCAGGGCTGGGGTGATATGCTGGTTCTGGTGACACTAACCTATCTGCAGGGCTGGGTCTGGTGACACTAACCTATCTATCTGCAGGGCTGGGGTGATATGCTGGTTATAGTGACACTAACCTATCTATCTGCAGGGCTGAGGTGATATGCTGGTTCTGGTGACACTAACCTATTTATCTGCAGGGCAGGGGTGATATGTTGGTTCTGGTGACAGTAACCTATCTATCTGCAGGGCTGGGGTGATATGCTGGTTCTGGTGACAGTAACCTATCTGCAGGGCTGGGGTGATATGCTGATTCTGGTGACACTAACCTATCTATCTGCAGGGCTGGGGTGATATGCTGGTTCTGGTGACACTAACCTATCTATCTGCAGGGCTGGGGTAATATGCTGGTTCTGGTGACACTAACCTATTTATCTGCAGGGCTGGGATGATATGCTGGTTCTGGTGACAGTAACCTATCTATCTGCAGGGCTGGGGTGATATGCTGGTTCTGGTGACACTAACCTATCTATCTGCAGGGCTGGGGTGATATGCTGGTTCTGGTGACACTAACCTATCTATTTGCAGGGCTGGGGTGATATGCTGGTTCTGGTGACACTAACCTATCTGCAGGGCTGGGTCTGGTGACACTAACCTATCTATCTGCAGGGCTGGGGTGATATGCTGGTTATAGTGACACTAACCTATCTATCTGCAGGGCTGAGGTGATATGCTGGTTCTGGTGACACTAACCTATTTATCTGCAGGGCAGGGGTGATATGTTGGTTCTGGTGACAGTAACCTATCTATCTGCAGGGCTGGGGTGATATGCTGGTTCTGGTGACAGTAACCTATCTGCAGGGCTGGGGTGATATGCTGATTCTGGTGACACTAACCTATCTATCTGCAGGGCTGGGGTGATATGCTGGTTCTGGTGACACTAACCTATCTATCTGCAGGGCTGGGTGATATGCTGGGTCTGGTGACAGTAACCTATCTATCTGCAGGGCTGGGGTAATATGCTGGTTCTGGTGACACTAACCTATTTATCTGCAGGGCTGGGATGATATGCTGGTTCTGGTGACAGTAACCTATCTATCTGCAGGGCTGGGGTGATATGCTGGTTCTGGTGACACTAACCTATCTATCTGCAGGGCTGGGGTGATATGCTGGTTCTGGTGACACTAACCTATCTATCTGCAGGGCTGGGGTGATATGCTGGTTCTGGTGACACTAACCTATCTGCAGGGCTGGGTCTGGTGACACTAACCTATCTATCTGCAGGGCTGGGGTGATATGCTGGTTCTGGTGACACTAACCTATCTATCTGCAGGGCTGAGGTGATATGCTGGTTCTGGTGACACTAACCTATTTATCTGCAGGGCAGGGGTGATATGTTGGTTCTGGTGACAGTAACCTATCTATCTGCAGGGCTGGGGTGATATGCTGGTTCTGGTGACAGTAACCTATCTGCAGGGCTGGGGTGATATGCTGGTTCTGGTGACAGTAACCTATCTATCTGCAGGGCTGGGGTGATATGCTGGTTCTGGTGACACTAACCTATCTATCTGCAGGGCTGGGGTGATATGCTGGTTCTGGTGACACTAACCTATCTATTTGCAGGGCTGGGGTGATATGCTGGTTCTGGTGACACTAACCTATCTGCAGGGCTGGGTCTGGTGACACTAACCTATCTATCTGCAGGGCTGGGGTGATATGCTGGTTATAGTGACACTAACCTATCTATCTGCAGGGCTGAGGTGATATGCTGGTTCTGGTGACACTAACCTATTTATCTGCAGGGCAGGGGTGATATGTTGGTTCTGGTGACAGTAACCTATCTATCTGCAGGGCTGGGGTGATATGCTGGTTCTGGTGACAGTAACCTATCTGCAGGGCTGGGGTGATATGCTGATTCTGGTGACACTAACCTATCTATCTGCAGGGCTGGGGTGATATGCTGGTTCTGGTGACACTAACCTATCTATCTGCAGGGCTGGGTGATATGCTGGGTCTGGTGACAGTAACCTATCTATCTGCAGGGCTGGGGTAATATGCTGGTTCTGGTGACACTAACCTATTTATCTGCAGGGCTGGGATGATATGCTGGTTCTGGTGACAGTAACCTATCTATCTGCAGGGCTGGGGTGATATGCTGGTTCTGGTGACACTAACCTATCTATCTGCAGGGCTGGGGTGATATGCTGGTTCTGGTGACACTAACCTATCTATCTGCAGGGCTGGGGTGATATGCTGGTTCTGGTGACACTAACCTATCTGCAGGGCTGGGTCTGGTGACACTAACCTATCTATCTGCAGGGCTGGGGTGATATGCTGGTTCTGGTGACACTAACCTATCTATCTGCAGGGCTGAGGTGATATGCTGGTTCTGGTGACACTAACCTATTTATCTGCAGGGCAGGGGTGATATGTTGGTTCTGGTGACAGTAACCTATCTATCTGCAGGGCTGGGGTGATATGCTGGTTCTGGTGACAGTAACCTATCTGCAGGGCTGGGTTGATATGCTGGTTCTGGTGACAGTAACCTATCTATCTGCAGGGCTGGGGTGATATGCTGGTTCTGGTGACACTAACCTATCTATCTGCAGGGCTGGGGTGATATGCTGGTTCTGGTGACACTAACCTATCTATTTGCAGGGCTGGGGTGATATGCTGGTTCTGGTGACACTAACCTATCTGCAGGGCTGGGTCTGGTGACACTAACCTATCTATCTGCAGGGCTGGGGTGATATGCTGGTTATAGTGACACTAACCTATCTATCTGCAGGGCTGAGGTGATATGCTGGTTCTGGTGACACTAACCTATTTATCTGCAGGGCAGGGGTGATATGTTGGTTCTGGTGACAGTAACCTATCTATCTGCAGGGCTGGGGTGATATGCTGGTTCTGGTGACAGTAACCTATCTGCAGGGCTGGGGTGATATGCTGATTCTGGTGACACTAACCTATCTATCTGCAGGGCTGGGGTGATATGCTGGTTCTGGTGACACTAACCTATCTATCTGCAGGGCTGGGTGATATGCTGGGTCTGGTGACAGTAACCTATCTATCTGCAGGGCTGGGGTAATATGCTGGTTCTGGTGACACTAACCTATTTATCTGCAGGGCTGGGGTGATATGCTGGGTCTGGTGACAGTAACCTATCTATCTGCAGGGCTGGGGTGATATGCTGGTTCTGGTGACACTAACCTATCTATTTGCAGGGCTGGGGTGATATGCTGGTTCTGGTGACACTAACCTATCTATCTGCAGGGCTGGGGTGATATGCTGGTTCTGGTGACACTAACCTATCTATCTGCAGGGCTGGGGTGATATGCTGGTTCTGGTGACACTAACCTATTTATCTGCAGGGCTGGGGTGATATGCTGGGTCTGGTGACAGTAACCTATCTATCTGCAGGGCTGGGGTGATATGCTGGTTCTGGTGACAGTAACCTATCTGCAGGGCTGGGGTGATATGCTGGTTCTGGTGACACTAACCTATCTATCTGCAGGGCTGGGGTGATATGCTGGGGTCTGGTGACAGTAACCTATCTATCTGCAGGGCTGGGGTGATATGCTGGTTCTGGTGACAGTAACCTATCTATCTGCAGGGCTGGGGTGATATGCTGGTTCTGGTGACACTAACCTATCTATCTGCAGGGCTGGGGTGATATGCTAGTTCTGGTGACACTAACCTATCTATCTGCAGGGCTGGGGTGATATGCTAGTTCTGGTGACACTAACCTATCTATCTGCAGGCTGGGGTGATGTGCTGGGTCCTGGTGACACCCTTTAAGTAAGCAACAGTGTGTGAATACAGTCTAATTAATATGTGTAAATTATAGGCAACTGGAATGCAAGATCAAGGGTTAATTTCGTCTCCACTCTTGAGCGGCTGGCTGGTTTCGGCTCCTATTTTGCTGATCCAGCTCCTGACTACCTCTCTTTGTGCTTCACATCTGCATTCGGAGGCCATCTGCACTAATGAGATCAGAAGGGAAGGTACATGCTTCCCTTCTCCTTCCAGTCAGGCTGACTCATTTTAGTGCTAATTAAAACAGAATGCAGAAGCCGCGGCACATCCAGACGATAATTTATTTCGTGTCGTGGTCCTGGTAGCTGGGGTGTTGCTGGTTTAGGGAATATTTATAAAGTGCCACATTCCAAAGCATCCGCCGCGCAGAGGTGCAAGAATAACAAATGGCGCTGTATGTTTAATAGGAGGCGCTGCCGTCTGCATAGGCCGCTATGGATGTGGGAGCTTGGCATAAAGCTCAGTGCAGAATGTCAGCTATATTGAAGGTGTTTATGGGGAAGCGCACATTATTAGACCAAGCGTTTATGGTACCCAGTAATGTACTAAATACTAATATGGCGTACATGTCATCACACGCGCTGTAAATTATACGGGGATTGGAGGTCTCTCTGTGATCTTATAAAAAGCCATAAGATTTAGTTGGGCATAAGATTTTCTTGTAATATACATGTCAGGTGCTGCGGTTCCTCCTTTTAAAGGGATTTTCCAGGACATAGCCTTAGGATTGGTCACCAATATGTGAAGGGTGGGAGTTCCAGTGGGTTAACAAGGCCCAGCGTTTGGTTGAGTACTAGGACCCTTCAAGTCCTTACAAGGGTGTGAGTTCAGGGAACCATGTGGATCTATAAACTCTGAAGATTTTCAGAAGATTTTCGTGATCAAGGAGGAAGCCTTAGAGATCAAGCCACCAACAAAGACCCGTGAGAAGATTAGATGACAACGAAGATCCTTGAGGAAGATTTTCCAATGATGAAGACCATTGAGGAATCGTAGCTGAGGAAGAAGCAAGACTACAATGAAGATCTTTGGAGAAGATTTACCACTGAAGAAGATCTTTGAAGAAGTGGCATCGTAATCAAGACCGTCGCAAGTTCTTGGAGAAGATCGACCACAGACAGGAACCTTCAAAGAAGGAATCATAGCTGAGGAAGAAGCAAGACTACAACGAAGATCTTTGGAGAAGATTTGCCACTGAAGAGGATTTTTGAAGAAGCTTCATCGTAATCAAGACCGTCACAAGTTCTTGGAGAAGATCGACCACAGACAGGAACCTTCAAGGAAGGAATCGTAGCTGAGGAAGAAGCAATATTACAATGAAGATCTTTGGAGAAGATTTACCACTGAAGAGGATCTTTGAAGAAGCTTATTCAGTATCAAGACTGCGCCAAGTTCTTGGAGAAGATCGACGACAGACGGGAACCTTCAAAGAAGGAGTCATAGCTGAGGAAGAAGCAAGACTACAATGAACATCTTTGGAGAAGATTTACCACTGAAGAGGATCTTTGAAGACGCTTCATTGTAATCAAGACCGCGCCAAGTTCTTGGAGAAGATGGACCACTGACGGGAATTTTCAAAGATGGAATTGTAGCTGAGAAAGAAGCAAGACTGCAACGAAGATCTTTGGAGAAGATTTACCACTGAAGAGGGTCTTTGAAGGCGCTTCATTGTAATCAAGA
Source organism: Leptodactylus fuscus (assembly GCF_031893055.1). Classification (NCBI taxonomy): domain Eukaryota; kingdom Metazoa; phylum Chordata; class Amphibia; order Anura; family Leptodactylidae; genus Leptodactylus; species Leptodactylus fuscus. The sequence goes on from NC_134266.1 coordinate 263,775,162, forward strand.
CCGAGCCAAGATTTTGGAGAAGATTGACCACTAGGGTTGAGCGATCGGGATTGGAAAAGATCGGATTCCGATCGGCGATCGAGTAAATTTCACAATCGCGATCGGAATTCCGACCTGAACTTTTCCAGCAGGATCGAGATTGGAGGTTATCTCAAGATTGGCTCAATCCTAAAAGTGACTTTTCCCATAGAGAAGCATTGACTAGGGTTGAGGATCGGGATCGGAAAAGATCGGATTCCGATCGGCGATCGAGCAAATTTCACGATCGAGATTGGGATCGAGATTGGCTGGAAAATGATCGGAAATCGGATTTTAAAATCGATCTTGAAATCTCAAGATCGGCTCAACCCTATTGACCACTGACGGAAATCTTCAAAGAAGGAATCGTAGCTGAGGAAAAAGCAAGACTGCAACAAAGATCTTTGGAGAAGATTTACCACTGAAGAGGGTCTTTGAAGAAGCTTCATCGTAATCAAGATCGCGAAAAGTTCTTGGAGATTATCAACCATTGACGAAAACCTTCAAAGAAGCTTTACCAAAGAAGATGATCTTCACGTGGAATTGCAGCAGAAGAAATTTCATGACTAATTTTGGTTAACACGTCCTCAGGAGAAGATAGTGTAGAGTTACTATTGGACTCTTTGGACATGTGGCATTTTACAATGTGTCCCAAAAAGTCCAATAAATGATTTAACCTTCTGGGTCCCTGTGCAACTGAACAGGTTGAACATATGCCCTGGGATCCACGAAAGACAGTGGGCGAAACATGATCATGACCCGCAATTATAGGTCGCGGAATTAAGACAAGTAGAAGCAAGTAGCCTTTTGGTGGATCCACAAGAACAACTCGATGAATTTGAGTCCCTCAAAACTATTTGGTCAAAGGGAAAGGTCCCAAGACTGACATGGTACTATTCTGCTGATTCTAATTTTTTTTCCATTTCTACGACGACCTTTCCCTCTAATGAAAAGTCTGAACTTTTTGATTTTTCTAAAATCTGGACTTTAATGACGGCTTCTTACAAAACTTTGGGAGGAGTGTGACAGAACCTTAAGACTTGAGCGTGTTGCAATTAAGGTGTATATTCCAGCGGCAACGTTTAAACCCCTGTCAGATCCATCGAGTCTCCTTTTGAACTATGTGTCACTTTGCGAGAAAAACGTCTTCTAAAAAATGGAAAGTCTACAGAAATGTCATTTTAATAGCATCAGTAAGAATATATCGTGATGATACAGCCTTCTTTTTGATTAAATTGCTAACACGGAAAGTTCAGGACGAGGCGACTGGCAAGAAAAGAGAAGAAGAAAAAAATAAAATGTTCTAGCTCCGGGCTACAGGTTTCCTGATACATCAAGATGAACTGGAGAATGACTTTGTGTTTTAGAACAATTACTTGTAGATATTCTCTACACTCCCTTGGTCTGATCTATGGCTCTGATAACTACTATTGTCATCCATACCAGAAAAACGACACAAATGCTAAAGTGATTCTCCAACTTTGCCGCGTACGTTGAGTTTTATAGTCAGGACCAAACAACATGTCCTTACTTCACTGGTGCCTAGTGGATTCCCTTAGAACAAGATCTATACCATACTCTAGCACCCTATACTTCACTAGGACCACAGTCTTCACCAGCACTAGAACATCCAATGACCAGTTTGACCTGTCCTTCGACCATGTCCTCTTACCACCACTTAGATTGAGTGCTGCCTCCTCGCTATTGACTCCTTGACCTAAAATGAAGTCCCTGAAAGAGTAACGTAGGTTTTTGAAGGATCCATCTTTGAGGAGTCAAGACTATTGGAGGAGTTGTCAGGTTGGTACATCTGGCTTGAGGTCTACAAAGGGGAACAGACTACCTGAAAGAATAGGAACCCTGTCCAGATCCACCAAACTTTACAAACTCCAGGTCTATATGTTGCAAAGTATTTTTGTAACCCTGACCACAACATGACAGATATTTCACATTCCTTATCTACAAACTGGTCCAATATCTACTTCTTCAGCTGTTTCCTTCTGTTCTTATATTGATAGCTTTGCTTTAGGGATACTAGTCTCATTCATGTTCCTATGACCTTCTGTGTATAAATACGTGACTCTTCAGATACTGTGTTATACCATGCCTGATGAAGAGACCTAAGCAGTCTCAAAATTTTGCTACTGCTACTACTACTGAAGATTCTCATTTTTACCTATTAGAACCCACAAATACATCCCTCAGACCCAAACCCACTAAGAAATACAGACCACAGACCTAAACACTTAAATTCAGACTACAGACTTAAATTCAGCACTGTTTATTTGGTCATTGACCTCAGCTGTGACATTTTGTTTGCAATCTCACTAACCATCCCTGTGGGCAGTTCAGCCAGCAAAGGAAACATCACAGCAGAATGTGACCTCGAATATGGGAGTGATATTTTACCTATGATTTCATTTCAGGCAGACTGGAGGAGGAAGGGTTTCACAGAGAGTGAGAGCAAACAGATGAATCATGGGAAATGTAGTTTGTCCACAGATTTACTGCATGTAACAGGGATACAAGGAGCAGCAAGTAATATAAAGCCAAGACAAGGGAGCAGTGAGTATTTAGCACTGCTGTGGATGTAGTTGGAGGCTGGATAACCCCTTTAATTGGCCATCTATTTAGTATTTTAGGATTCTACTAAGGCAGGGGTACTATCAGTGGCTACATTATTTGATGGAGTCTAAGGTAGTCTATAATCACTGTAAGTAAGTAAGCAGCCATTTTCTTGTGGCCTGTGGGCTTGCACAGTCGGCTCTGCCTGAGGCCTAGAAGTTTGACCCCCAGCGCCGGAAGAAGACACATGAAGAGGCTGTTCCTGAAGAAGATGGAGGCGGCGCTGGAGATTTCTCTCGCTGCATTAGGGACGCCCCCAGTGCTTTTTGAGCACTGGGGCCCGCCCCCAGTGCTGCGAGAGAACTCATTTGCATACCGATGAAAACCGGGATTTCTACCGAACGGTGGCGCGGAGAAGACATCTAAAGGTAGGAGAAGAACAGCCTTTCTTAAGGCTATTCCTACGTGTTAGTCACAAAAAATTGCGTTTTAATCATAGGATCCCTTTATCATCTGGGCAGGCAATGCAATTTTCATCTTCTGGAACATAGAACAATCCAAGAAGGAACCCTTTTCCCACCCCGTGCACATCATCCAGTATACTCACCAACATCAGGGTCATTGGCTTGCACCCTCGTCAGCAAGGCTTTGGTGACGGTATTCTCATAGACACTGGCAGTGTAATAGTCAGTCGAGAAGACGGGAGGGTTATCATTGACGTCTTCTAGAATCAAATGGATTGCAGACTGGCAAAATCTTCCTCCCCCATCTGTAGCACGAGCAATTAAATTGTACACCGGAATCCTCTCCCGGTCCAAGGGGGCCAAAGTCTTCAGTTCACCTGCAATTATAAGGATGAATAAAAAGTGACAGCTGAACTTTTAGCATATGTCCCCTCTCCGGTGGCTGCCATCAGCTACCGGCACAAGTTAATCTTCGTCTTCGAGCACATGAAGGCAATTAAATCTGGGCTGGAAAGTGACACCGTGTTTTCAGAATCAGACCCATAAGATTTTGATTGTTTTGTAAGATGGTTCTCAAACCTGCTTTATATTTAATTAAAATATACGAGGTCAGCCAAACACGAAAGACAGTCTTTGGTTAACAACTATGTCAAATCCCAGAAGTTCTAAAATACAGGCAGACTGCCAATGCACGGTTTGGGGGGATTTTTGTGTTTTTACCTTAATTACTTCCATTAAAATTAGCTGTATGCTGGTTACCAAGCAAGTTGGATAATGGAGGTCACCCAAGCTTAGGTCATCAATATTTGGTAGAATGACCCCCGGACTTCTCACTGACCATGACCAGCTGTTCTGGCCGCCTCCAGGTGCTGGACCGTATAGAGAGGAACAGAGACGGAAACAGCTCTACGCCTATTCCAGTGTTTGGAGTAGATTGCATCCCCGTTCACTGTACAGTGGTGGCACCGGGGTACCGCAGCTCTGGTGTTATTACTTGAATAGAAGAGCTTCTTCCAGGTTGCATTATTGCTGTAACTTCTGGTGTACAGAAGCAGCTGGGTCAGCAGATCGGTGGAGGGTGTTGGATTCCCACCCCAGGATAGGTCATCTGCATGGAAAACACTGGAGGGACTGGAAAACCGCCTCTGGTTCTGGTCCAAAAGCCGGGTAGCTGCGACTGAAAGCTGGTGCACTGCACCGGCATCCAGCCATGCACTCCGCTCCAGATTAGGCCCAATGAATGGGCCTGGTCCAGAGGAGGGAGTGTCTTCAGGCTGAATCGCAAGGTGGAACAGCCTGAAGAATGAGCATCTCACATCTCCCGGATAAAGCTCCTGAGCGGCTCCCATTGATTTCAATGGGAGCTGTCTTTTTGGTCAAGATTTTGAGGCGGATACAGCCTCAAAATCCTGACCAAAATACTCTGTGTGAACTTACCCTCATGGTTTAAGGCTAATGTCCAACGTTGCAGAATTTGTGGCCTGAAGAATGAGCATCTTGCTTCTTTTTTCCTGAGCGGCTCCCATTGATTTCAATAGGAGCCGTCTTTTTGGTCAGGATTTTGAGGCGGATAGGGCCTCCAAATCCTGACCAAAAAACTACGTGTGACCTTACCCTAAAGTCTGAGGTCTCATGTTATGGAAATGCAGTTGTGATTGTTTGAGACAAAGCTAAGAAGGACTACAAAAAGAATGGGAAATATCGAGGAAGCTCTTGTACTTCCACCTTCTGCTCAATCCACTCCTGGCTTTAGCTCAAAAAACTGCAGCAAAATCTGCTACAAATTCCGCAACGGGGGCTTCAGTTCTCTGTGAGAAATGAACAAATGGCCAAAAATGGGTTAAAAATAAAGCAAGCAGTGATCACTCTACCAATCTCATGTTACGATGCTGCCTAGATTCTCCGCTTTCTCTTCTTCCAGGTCCGTCTGGACAGCTAGGTACTGTTCCTCAGCCAATCGCTGGACACATAAGTGGCTGACCTCAGCCAGAGACTGACTGAACAGCATTTCCAGGATAGGTCAGTATCAAGAGGGACCACAAACTAGAGATTAGTGGAGGACCCGGGCAGCTTCAGGATGGGATCATGGGCCATCACTTAGAATATGCCGCGGAAAAAACTTTCAAAAATATTACAACAATTTCTGGTTCCGACAGCCAGGAACAATAGTTTGTTATACCCTCGTATCATTACTTACCGCTTTCGGAATCTAAATAAAAGTTATCAGCACCAGGTCCATGGAGAGAATAGCGGATCTCAGAATTGGTACCAATGTCCGCATCTTTGGCACTGATCTTAAGCAGCATCTTATTGGGAGGAATGTCTTCTGGGAAGGAGGCTTTATTCACAACCTGTGGACAAAAAGTTGCATCTTTACATAGTTTAGTGCCTTTAGCCGGATACAACTTTAAGCTTCTGGGCCCCAATGCAAAACATGGAATGTGTTCTATGGAACTGCTGTCTCCTTATGCTATAGAGAGATTTTGGGCCCCCTCAAGCTCCAGGGCCTGGTAGCGATTGCCACTTCTGCACTGTCTATAACTTCACCCCAGCCTGTAGCACATCTTGTTCACTGTCTCTACAAAGAATATTGACTATAGAATTCTAGAGCATATTACATGTAGACTTACTTGTTCTGTATCTCTACAGAGTATGCTCAATATGGCTCTGCTTGTTCTGTGCCTCTACAGAGTATGCTCACTATGGCTCTGCTTGTCCAGTGTCTTTACAGAGCATGCTCATTATGGCTCTGCTTGTTCAGTGTCTCTACATAGCATGCTCACTATGGCTCTACTTGTCCAGTGTCTTTACAGAGCATGCTCACTATGGCTCTACTTGTCCAGTGTCTTTACAGAGCATGCTCATTACGGCTCTACTTGTTCAGTGTCTTTACAGAGCATGCTCTCTCTAGTTCTGTCTGTTTAGCTTTACATGACTTACTCGTACCTCCCAACTTTTGAAGAGCCGAAAGAGGGACAAAATATGTGGCGCACGTGGGTGCCATGGCAAACTTAGCTCCGCCCACATTTATGTTTTCTCCACCCATTCTCATTCATTTTTCATGTGCCCCCCACACAGTATAATCTTTACTCGCTTATATGTTCAACTCATCGGCGTCCTCCGGAGGCCGATGAATTGAAATCGGGACATGCCTCCCACCGACCGGGACCGCGGGACAGGACACCGAATTTGTGAATGTCCCACGGAAATTGGGACGGTTGGGAGGTATGCTTATTGCCTGTAGCCCTGCTTGTTCACTGTCTCTATAGAGTATGTACGCTATAGTTCCGTTTGTGCAGTGTCTATCTATAGCAATTGCTAGGACATTAAAGTGTACCGCCTATTATAAAACCCCTTTTCATAAATGAATAGCCAAGGTGAAAATAAGAAACTTTGTAATATATCTTATTAAAGAAATCTGTTTCCTTCTCCACTTGCCACGGTTACTTCCCACATATAAGTCTATGGAGAGGGGAGGGTGTGGAAAAGGCAGCTGAAAGAGACACTGTCTACTGTATTGTGAATGGGAGAGCTCTTTGGACAATATTATACCTTACAAGATAAAGGCAGAATGAGGCAATGAATCAATTAGCTAGCTGACAGCAGCCTCCACCTCTCCCCTCCCTTCTCCATAGACTTCTGTATGTATCAGGATGTAGGCGATAATACGCTACCACTGAATCCCACTGAAGAAGACTATAGTCAGCTTCTCATCAGCCATTATTATTGCAGATCACAAGAAACAAAAAAATCACAGTCTCGTAAAAACAAAAACAGTTTTTTATGTACCTGGTCACACACGGGGCTGTTGTCATTGACATCGGTGACGTAGACTTCCACAACGGTTTGAGACACAAAAAGACCATCGGTTGCTGTGATGTTGAGGAAGTACGTGTCCTGTTCTTCCCGATCCAGGGACCTTTTCACGTAAACTTTCCATTCATTCTCTATCAGTCCTAAGGCAAATTTGCCCTTGGGGTTACCGCCTGAAATTGTAAAAAAACAAAAAAATGCAACCTCAGATCCCAAACTTAAAGGGTTGGCCAGGAATTTTTTTTTTTGTCTATGGCCTATCCATAAATATCTAATGGGTGGAGGGATAACAGCATGGTGCCACTTTTGTTAGCCATAGTATACACTGTACAGAACAGGAAGCAGACAGCTCCTGTTCCTGTATAGTGGCCGGGAGCCGGTACTGCAGTTCAGCTCTCATTGACTTCAGATATTTGTAGACTATACTAAGCACTGACCATAGGAAAAAAATACTGGACACCCCCTTTAATAGGATAGTGCACAATTCCGCTTCATCCGTTAGACTACTAGCTTGTGATTCAGAGGTTCTCTTCTTAAGGGTAAGTTCACGTGGCCGATTTTGGGGAAGAGCCAGCCATGTAAAATCGAATGCAAAACCTGCCCTTGGGAGGTTTACGCAGAGTCTACCCAAAGATTGGGAAGGTTCTATTAGTTTGCCTCCCATCGAAATGAATGGGAGACAGAATTTTTGCACACAAAAATTCAACCATGTTAACTTAGGGAGTTGCGTTACTATCAGCCATTTTCCAAGGAATTTACCCTAAGCATTGCAAAGAGTAAAATCTGCAGCAAAAACTGAAATTATTTGGATGTTATATCTGAAGCACAGGTCAATTTTTTATTTTTTTTTGTTAAATCTAATTTTTTCTTGAAATTTTCAAAAGATTGCACAGAATGAACCTTGGTATGTAGAAAACAAAGAATAATACAATAAATCAAACTCGGAGTAAGACAACAAAGTCAAGTGGAGGTCGGAGACAAAATGTAGCGACGGAGCAGAAATAATAGTACGAGAGTCATTGTGCTTCATAGGGGTTTGATTTTGGCCTTGAAATCCACCCAAGGTGGCCGTAACTTTATGAATTTATCGTGTCTACCCTCCGCCCACGAGGTGGGTTCCTCTCATATGAAGAGTAGGTTCAAGTTATCCAACCGCATCTCAACAATAAGTGGATCCATCTTAGTAATCTCCCAATGGCAAGGAAAAAACGTAGCTGAAGGGTTTTTTTGGGACGTAAAGTAGGGGGCATAGATTTTTGCCGATTTTTCTTCCCACATCTGGTCCCCACAGTTCTTATTATAATATAGCATGGCTCTTCCATCTGCAAATCCATATGGAAAAACTATAGTGTAACCACCCCATATGGATGTATCGTAAGGGGTTGTGTTCGGTCAGGATACTTCCGACTTCCGAAAAAAGAGTCTTGATTGATGTGATGGCAACTGGACCACCATTGAAATCATGGAGTGGCCATTCACGTATCATGAGTAGACATGTTATATATGAGCTTACCCGTGTGTGTAAACACATAACCAGACTTGGCTTTCTCTCACGGGTTCCACAGAGTTGGGTTTTTAGAGGATTTTAGGTTGGAAGACTGTTTCAAAAGAGTCTCCATGTGGCTCGCTACGTGGGGCCTTAGGGTATATTCTCACATGACGAATAGCATGCTGTGACTTCAAAACCATGCCGATTTTACAGTAAATAACCAATGAGGTTTTGGATATGAGACGCCTACCCAAGAGACCAATGGAACGCCCATGTATCGCCTGTATAAGCAGTCATTCAGCACTCTACTATAACGCTACCAGTTACGGGAGGGGGATGGGGTCTTACAACTGTACAATAATCTTTAATTATTTCACTTAATATAAAAGTGGAGCTGACATGATGGAGGGAAATAGCTAAATAGTCCTAACAAGGGTCATCGGAGGAAGAGTTCAAAGATAAGCGTTTTAATTAGGCGGAATTTATCAGGATGAAGGCCGGAGCGGGGAGCAGCAGATGAAGCAGAACAACCTTTTATTAGCCTGGAACACTGACATTGAAAATGGCAATAACACTTTTCCACATCATTACACCACATGGAGACAGATCCTCCTTGGTTAAGCTGTTCTAAAGTCTCAAGTAAAAAGGTAGAGCTAAAAGAGAGTATTGGTTCGCAAACAATCTTGAGTTAGCTTGGTGTTGCAGGGCTGAGTCAGTGTCAGATGGAGCTTCTTCAGTGACATGTATGAGAAGATAACCTGACCACAATAAGGACATCATGGCTGGTTATCAGGAGGACACTACATGTATGAGAAGATAACCCGACCACAATAAGGACATCATGGCTGGTTGTCAGGAGAGGAAACTACATATATGAGAAGATAACCTGACCACAATAAGGACATCATGGCTGGTTGTCAGGAGGACACTACATGTATGAGAAGATAACCTGACCACAATAAGGACATCATGGCTGGTTATCAGGAGGACACTACATGTATGAGAAGATAACCTGACCACAATAAGGACATCATGGCTGGTTATCAGGAGGGGACACTACATGTATGAGAAGATAACCTGACCACAATAAGAACATCATGGCTGGTTATCAGGAGAGGACACTACATGTATGAGAAGATAACCCGACCAGAATAAGGACATCATGGCTGGTTATCAGGAGGACACTACATGTATGAGAAGATAACCTGACCACAATAAGGACATCATGGCTGGTTATCAGGAGAGGACACTACATGTATGAAAAGATAACCCGACCACAATAAGGACATCATGACTGGTTATCAGGACAACACTACATGTATGAGAAGATAACCTGACCGCAATAAGGACATCATGGCTGGTTGTCAGGAGGACACTACATGTATGAGAAGGTAACCTGACCCACAATAAGGACATCATGGCTGGTTGTCAGGAGGACACTAAATGTATGAGAAGGTAACCTGACCCACAATAAGGACATCATGGCTGGTTATCAGGAGGACACTACATGTATGAGAAGATAACCTGACCACAATAAGGATATCATGGCTGGTTATCAGGAGGACACTACATGTATGAGAAGATAACCCGGACACAATAAGGACATCATGGCTGGTTATCAGTCGGACACTACATGTATGAGAAGATAACCCGACCAGAATAAGGACATCATGGCTGGTTATCAGGAGGACACTACATGTATGAGAAGATAACCTGACCACAATAAGGACATCATGGCTGGTTATCAGGAGAGGACACTACATGTATGAAAAGATAACCTGACCACAATAAGGACATCATGGCTGGTTATCATGAGGACACTACATGTATGAGAAGATAACCCGGACACAATAAGGACATCATGGCTGGTTATCAGTCGGACACTACATGTATGAGAAGATAACCCGACCAGAATAAGGACATCATGGCTGGTTATCAGGAGGACACTACATGTATGAGAAGATAACCCGACCAGAATAAGGACATCATGGCTGGTTATCAGGACAACACTACATGTATGAGAAGATAACCTGACCGCAATAAGGACATCATGGCTGGTTATCAGGAGGACACTACATGTATGAGAAGATAACCAGACCACAATAAGATCATCACGGCTGGTTATCAGGAGGACACTACATGTATGAGAAGATAACCCGACCACAATAAGGACATCATGGCTGGTTATCAGGAGGACACTACATGTATGAGAAGATAACCTGACCACAAAAAGGACATCATAGCTGGTTATTAGGACAACACTACATGTATGAGTAGATAACCCGACCACAATAAGGACATTATGGCTTAGTTTCTGACAAGTCCCAGACCATAGAAAGTTCTTGCATTCATGGTCATGTCCACTGGCAACCAATCAAGACAACAGATGTCACCACTAAGATGGTTCCAGAAAATCCTTACAATTCTGCAACAGTTTTCATTATTAATATGTGTAAAAATCATTCACTTTTAATTGTCTACAAATCTAAATATGTTCATGGGAAACCCCTTTCAGATAATGCCTTGAGATTTCCTGGAAATACCTTCTACACGGATTAGATTGTGATACTGCTCAGTTACAGACTCAGCTCTGCTACGTGACCTTTGGCTGATGACTATACATATAATATTGCAGGAGAGAACATCAATGCTTCTAGGTAGTAATATTTGCAGCGCGTTCCTAGTAAGCGGCGAGGATCTTGTAAGACCTGACACTTGGAGGTCGCAGTGACAATGTTCGGTGACTCAGTCCTTGTATACATTGCGGCACGATCAATGATCATTAATCACAGGTGTTACCGGATAACGGCGGTCATGTATTTTCCGTACACTTCACAAGATGCACAGCATTCAGCGGCTGTAGTGGCAGAGATAATGGCCATGTACATAAATAACAAATGCGCAGGATATAAATAATGATGGAGCGGGCGAGCGGACATATCTTATATATGAAGGAATTAGATGTTTCCAATAAAGTGACTCTGGTTGCGTCGAAAGATCTGGATATCTCTATGTTGGGTGGGGGGTTGGAAAAACCATCACAGGAGTACAAAGGGGGAGGGGTGTCTAGAGGTTAGTGCCCTGTGACTATGGAAAAAAATAACATTGAGGCTACAGCCCTATATTGCAGACACAGCAAAAAAACACTGAGCAAAAAACGCATGATTTTTTTTTCTGTAGAATTTTTCATTGAGTTGTTGCTGCTTTTTTCCTTCCCTATTACATCCATAGCAGTCAGGTAGGTGGGGCCTTAGCCTTACATTTTTTTTTGGCTTCTTTTTGCACATTTTAGCCTAATAAATGGTAGTTGTTACATGGTATAAATCTGTGGGCTGATCAGTAGGGGTTCCTGGGAGTTGTCCCCATAACAATCTGATATTTATGGCCTGATAATCTTTGGTTTCATTATGGTGTCTATTGACAAGGATTGGCTCTAAAGTTTTCTAAAAATGAAGTCTGGGCCAATTGTAAGATGATGTCCTTTTTGTGGATGGGTTATCTTCTCATACATGTAGTGTCCTCCTGATAACCAGCCATGATGTCCTTATTGTAGTCGGGTTATCTTCTCATACATGTAGTGTCCTCCTGATAACCAGCCATGATGTCCTTATTGTGGTCAGGTTATCTTCTCATACATGTAGTGTCCTCCTGATAACCAGCCATGATGTCCTTATTGTGGTCGGGTTATCTTCTCTTACATGTAGTATCCTGATAACCAGCCATGATGTCCTTATTGTGTCCGGGTTATCTTCTCATACATGCAGTGTCCTCCTGATAACCAGCCATGATGTCCTTATTGTGGTCGGGTTATCTTCTCATACATGTAGTGTCCTCCTGATAACCAGCCATGATGTCCTTATTGTAGTCAGGTTATCTTCTCATACATGTAGTGTCCTCCTGATAACCAGCCATGATGTCCTTATTGTGGTCAGGTTATCTTCTCATACATGTAGTGTCCTCCTGATAACCAGCCATGATGTCCTTATTGTGGTCGGGTTATCTTCTCTTACATGTAGTATCCTGATAACCAGCCATGATGTCCTTATTGTGTCCGGGTTATCTTCTCATACATGCAGTGTCCTCCTGATAACCAGCCATGATGTCCTTATTGTGGTCGGGTTATCTTCTCATACATGTAGTGTCCTCCTGATAACCAGCCATGATGTCCTTATTGTGGTCGAATTATCTTCTCATACATGTAGTGTCCTCCTGATAACCAGCCATGATGTCCTTATTGTGGTCAGGTTATCTTCTCACACATGTAGTGTCCTCCTGATAACCAGCCATGATGTCCTTATTGTGGTCGGGTTATCTTCTCACACATGTAGTGTCCTCTTGATAACCAGCCATGATGTCCTTATTGTGGTCAGGTTATCTTCTCATACATGTAGTGTCCCCTCCTGATAACCAGCCATGATGTCCTTATTGTGCTCAGGTTATCTTCTCATACATGTAGTGTCCCCTCCTGATAACCAGCCATGATGTCCTTATTGTGGTCAGGTTATCTTCTCATACATGTAGTGTCCTCCTGATAACCAGCCATGATGTCCTTATTGTGGTCCGGTTATCTTCTCATAAATGTAGTGTCCTCCTGATAACCAGCCATGATGTCCTTATTATGGTTGGGTTATCTTCTCATACATGTAGTGTCCTCCTGATAACCAGCCATCATGTCCTTATTGTGGTCAGGTTATCCTCTCATACATGTAGTGTCCTCCTGATAACCAGCCATGATGTCCTTATTGTGGTCCGGTTATCTTCTCATACCTGTAGTGTCCTCCTGATAACCAGCCATGATGTCCTTATTGTGTCCGGGTTATCTTCTCATACCTGTAGTGTCCTCCTGATAACCAGCCATGATGTCCTTATTGTGGTGAGGTTATCTTCTCATACATGTAGTGTCCTCCTGATAACCAGCCATGATGTCCTTATTGTGGTCCGGTTATCTTCTCATAAATGTAGTGTCCTCCTGATAACCAGCCATGATGTCCTTATTATGGTTGGGTTATCTTCTCATACATGTAGTGTCCTCCTGATAACCAGCCATGATGTCCTTATTGTGGTCAGGTTATCCTCTCATACATGTAGTGTCCTCCTGATAACCAGCCATGATGTCCTTATTGTGGTCCGGTTATCTTCTCATACCTGTAGTGTCCTCCTGATAACCGGCCATGATGTCCTTATTGTGTCCGGGTTATCTTCTCATACCTGTAGTGTCCTCCTGATAACCAGCCATGATGTCCTTATTGTGGTCAGGTTATCTTCTCATACATGTAGAGTCCTCCTGATAACCAGCCATGATGTCCTTATTGTGGTCAGGTTATCTTCTCATACATGTAGTGTCCTCGTATGCTGGTGGGCCAGTCTTACACTGGGTTGGTCCATTAGAGGATGCTCCAATGGGCCAAGACTACAAACAGGACTCAAAGACTGCAGCAGAAGACAACTCCATTTAGAGGGAACATTATAGCCAATCGTTGCCACTTGGGTCATAAATAATCTATTACCGGAAGATTTTCCGGGTGGTCAAGACTCAATAATGGCCCAGCAGAAGACACTCCTCAAATTTTAAGGGTATTATGGAATAATTTTCTCTGATGGCCCCAAGGAACCTCAGTTTGACCAAGACAGAAAGAGTAATTGTGCTATGGAGTATCAGTCATTTGTCCACGGCCCTGTTGAGCCATAACAGAGACCATTCCACTCAACAGCAGTAATTTGATCTCCAAGCCTCGTTGGACCGGTGTTTGCAAGCAATAAGTATTTTTGAATGTTCAGCTGATGTTTTGCACAGTCCCCTTTTGCTCTGTTTTTTGTCTGCGTCTCCTGTTCTCATGCCCTGGAGAATAAATACTGCCTAGGTCATTATATACCGTAATGCGCTTGTTATTGAGCAGATTACTTTGTCTTTCCAAGCTATTCCGGGTGATTGAAGGCGCCAATGCACGACCCGGCACCGGAGCCGTCAGCAACTTTTACCATTGACAGTAAATTTCGCGCACTTTCTCCGGTGTATACCTACTAAGTGCTTCTCTAAAGAAGAATGATTAACAATACTTCATTAATTTCGAGTGCAATTCTCTAGTCAGCCGCAACGTATTGTCAAATAAAGGGCGGTGAGGAAAAAAAAAAAATCCAATTAAAATCCGCCGGTGGTTGACGCTGCCGTGTAGTAAAACTGGCTTTAAGCAAGTCTAGGAGCGTTTTAACAACATATTTGATTAAATATCCCACAGATTTGCTTCCCGAGTCATATGCTAACAATCCGACATCTTCTATCCCCGCACGGCGCTTGTAAGTCATCCAGGTAGGCAAAAAGACACAATATCATTTTCCTTAGCAATCACCATTAAAACAATCCAAGTGGATCTCATTATACGTACAATTATTATTGGTTTTAGTAAAAACCTTCCTTATAATGTAAAAATGATGGAATGGATCATTACAATGTGACACGAGTATTACCGCGGAGCTAAGTGCTGCGCGTTTCCGTAACTTGCTAGAATAATTGTATTGATTTTTTTTTGCTTTATCTTAAAAGCAGTTTATAGACCGCTGAGAATCCCCACGGCAGTTACCAAACTTTTTGGATTATGTGCGGAGACGGGAGCTCGGGGAGTTGGAGGAACGTTTGTGTGCTTTACTATACAGCTTCAATGATCGGGTTTAATTTAATTTACTCTGTAGGTGCTTAAAACCTTAATTCGCAAAGTTTTCTAAAAATTAGTCGGAAGGCGTAAAGTCTGTGTTATAGGCGGGTGCGTAAATAAAGGCTCGGGGTCCCTGGTGCAAAAGCTCACCTTGGGGTCACCATGAATAACTTCGCCTTACAAATATCAGCCATCGATGGATTTTAGCAATTATCACTTCCCTTTTCTTCTCTATCGGGCCCAGACCACCATGACGACTTTGTCTGGACCCCAAAACAATTAATAGAGATGAGCGAGTAGTACTCAATCGAGTAAGTATTGGATAGAATACTACGGTATTCGAAATACTCGTACTCGATCGAGTACCACTCGCTGTTCGAATGGAAAAGTTCGATGCAGAACCAGCATTGATTGGCCGAATGCTATACAGTCGGCCAATCAACGCTGGTTCTTCTCCTACCTTTAGAAGTCTTCTCCGTGCAGCTTCCCCGCGGCGTCTTCCGACTCTGAATTCACTCTGCCAGGCATCGGGCCTGGGCAGAGCCGACTGCGCTTGCCCGCTTGTAGTGCGGACATGTGCAGTCGGCTCTGCCCATGCCCGATGCCTGGCAGAGTGAATGAAGAGCGGGAAGATGCCGCGGGGACGCTGCACGGAGAAGACTTCTCGGAGGATCCAGCCCGACCCTCACTCGTAGACTTGGTAAGTATAATTTGATCGAACGTTGCCTACCCCTGAAACGAGCATTTTCCCCCCATAGACTATAATAGGGTTCAATATTCGATTCAAGTATTCAAATATTGAGGGGCTACTCAAAATGAATATCGAACCTCGGACATTTTACTGTTCGCTCATCTCTAACAATTAGTTGTGCCACAGACTCTGTCCCTCCTTGACTATACGTTGCTGACCAGATGCTACTATCTGATTTTCTGACAGTAGAAGGCTGTGTATCATAAAGCTCAGCCCCTGAACAACTTCTCCTTACAAACATCAGCCATCAATACATTTTAGCAATTAACACTTCCCTTTTCTTCTCTATCAGGCCCAGACCAGCATGACGACTTTGTCTGGACCCCGACACAATTAGTTGTTCCACAGACTCTGTCCCTCCTTCACTACAGTTGCTGACCAGATGCTACTTCCTGATTTTCTGACAGTAGAAGGCTGTGTATCATAAATCTTATTCCAGTGCACCAGGGGGCAGGGGAAATAAATTCATGATATACTGATTTCCAGTCATCAAAGGAGATCAAAGGAGTTTACCTGGTCCTAGTGTTATGAGGGTGACATGTAGGCCTCTGTGACTTAAGGACCAAGTAGTAGCTAGATACTGTCCCATTCAGTTGGACAACTCAAACATTCTACAGTAAAAACATATACCATACATGGTGGTGTAGTGTGAAGGTATGGGGACAAGTTGCCTTTCTCAAACAGAAAAATATGACGGGTTATGGGTTTTTAGATTTTAAGGCCAAGTTGATCCAGGTTCTTATACTGACTGCCAGATTGGAGTCGGGAAGGAATTTTCTCCACACTCATGGGGCAATTTTTTGCCTTCCTCTTGATCAACACTGTAGGGTTATAGGTTGGACTTGATGGATCCGTGTCTACTATGTA
The DNA here is from genome assembly GCF_031893055.1 of Leptodactylus fuscus. Classification (NCBI taxonomy): domain Eukaryota; kingdom Metazoa; phylum Chordata; class Amphibia; order Anura; family Leptodactylidae; genus Leptodactylus; species Leptodactylus fuscus. The sequence goes on from NC_134266.1 coordinate 263,791,779, forward strand.
ACTAAAAAAATGTAATATCTTCTTCCATAAGACCCAATTTCCTTTATAAAATGAATAAAAGAAATTTGGTAGTCAGAGAACCCAAAATTGATGGAAAATTCCAAAAGGTAGTCGTTTTAATGACATACAGGAACTTCAGTTTCTGCAGTTTTTCTCCAATTCCTAATAGGCCCGGTCAAAATGTCTGTCGCTACTTTAGGTAATGGATACTCTTGAAAGAAGCAGGGAGGTCAGGACTACACAGGAAAAGACGGGGATTTATTGACGGTGGAGTAAATTAATCCAGGTGTTCTCAAGTGAAACATCCAGGAACGTCTCTTATCTAATCAGATGCAGCCACCGCACAGCATTGACCTATGTCAATGACTCCCATCTGCTCCTCAGAGAGCTGGTTTCCGAAAGCACTACTAGAATCACTCCAATTAGCATGCACTCCATCACCTAGCCCGGCTATGGAAATTACTTCCCTTAATTAATTGATTTGTTACACGTTAATTGAATCAATTCCAAAAATCTTTAAGTAAGAGTTGATCTGAGTTGGGTGAGATGCAGATTAGAGAGGCTCACTCTTTTCTCTGTTTCATTCCCGGTATTTAAAATCCAATTTTCGCAATGCGGTAATGGGATTAAGGGTAAGGAAATGTATCCCCTAATAAAAAAAAAAGTGGCCCTATAGCATTAATAGAAAAAAAATAAATCTGGGACTTGTTTTGCAATTGTGCTGCATGCTGTACGTGAAATAGAAGACAAAGTCTAGACTGGTCTGAGATCTGAAGAGACTTCTGGTTTTACCCAAAATTGTTTCACCTGAAACGAATCTTGAACCTGAGCCATCCAAACCGGAAATGAATCTTGGAAATTTCACCCATCTCTAATCCTAATCAAATACATTGTCTCATAAGATCCAGTATATCCAGCATTGGCTCCACATTGACAATCCAAAATTGGAAAAGAAGTTCTTGAGATGTTCCAGTTTTCTTGATAATTACTTGGCCTATTTTGCAGTCTGTGCTGCATGCTGTACGTGAACGGCAGAAATGGTTACAAATTGCACAACCTTATTAAAATTAAAGGGATTCTACCATTAAAACACTTTTTTTTGTAGATAAGACGTCGGAATAGCCTTTAGAAAGGTTATTCATCTCTTACCTTTAGATGTGATCTCCGCCACGCCGTTCCTTAGCAATACCAGTTTTTACCGGTATGCAAATTAGTTCTCTCGCAGCGAAGGGGGCGTCCCCCAGTGCTGGAAATGCGATGGGGGCGTCCCCACTGCTGCTCGAAAACAGGCTCCAGCGACGCCTCTATCTTCTGCTGGATCCTCCCCTTCTTTCTTCGTCTTTCTTTGGCGTCACCTCCAACGCCTGCGCAGTTGGCTCTGCCAGTGAGACACTAGTAGAGCCGACTGCGCATGCGAGAAATTGCGGCCTCGGAACTATAGCCGCCAGCCGGCATGCGCAGTCGGCTCTATTAGTGTTTCACTGGCAGAGACAACTGCGCAGGCGTCGGAGGTGACACCAAAAAAAGAAGGGGAGGATCCAGCAGAAGATAGAGGCGTCGCTGGAGCCTGTTTTGGAGCAGCAGTGGGGATGCCCTCATGGCATTTCCAGTGCTGGGGCCCGCCCCCATCGCTGCGAGAGAACTAATTTGCATACCGGTAAAAACCGGTATTGCTAAGGAATGGCGTGGCGGAGATCACATCTAAAGGTAAGAGACGAATAGCTTTTCTGAAGGCTATTCTGACGTCTTATCTACAAGTATTTTAATGGTAGAATCCCTTTAAATCAACGTCTGATGATATCAAATCGAAAAACAAGGACTGCACCTACTCCGAAAAGTCTTGTATACATCCACAATTCACATGGACCACCAATAATTATTAGGCATTGCTTAGGGTTGAGCCGATCTTGAGATTTCAGGTTAGTTTTTAAAATCTGATTTTCAATCATTTTCCAGCCGATCCCGATCGTGAAATTTGCTCAATCGATGATCAGGATCCAATATTTCCCGATCCCGATCGCTCAATCATATTTACTTTATGTTTATGGAGTAGGGTTGAGCCGATCTTGAGATTCAGGTTCATTTTTAAAATTCGATTTTTGATCATTTTCCAGCCGATCCCGATTATGAAATTTGCTCAATCGATGATCAGGATCCAATATTTCCCGATCCCGATCGCTCAATCATATTTACTTTATGTTTATGGAGTAGGGTTGAGCCGATCTTGAGATTCAGGTTCATTTTTAAAATCCGATTTTCGATCATTTTCCAGCCAATCCCGATCGGGAAATTTGCTCAATCGACGATCAGGATACGATCTTTCCCGATCCCGATCGCTCAATCATATTTACTTTATGTTTATGGAGTAGGGTTGAGCCGATCTTGAGATTCAGGTTCATTTTTAAAATCCGATTTTCGATCATTTTCCAGCCAATCCCGATCGTGAAATTTGCTCAATCGATGATCAGGATACGATCTTTCCCGATCTCGATCGCTCAACCCAAGTATTTGTATATTAGAATTTTTATTTACAAATGTAACATTCGACTTCTTTATTCCATTCAATTTTCTCATCTATTCTCGTCTTATTCATCTTCAGGCGCATCAAGGAGCTGTGACCTTCGGATCATCTGTTCATGATATTGGTTTCTCAAAGTGGAATGACGAAGAAGATGGAAATATGTGACTATGAAGAGGAACAAAAAAGTCGATTGATACTTTTGTAAACCGTGGGTGGCCATGTGGGTGGCTTGTGGATACATACAAGACATTGCTTATCGAGTACAGGCTTTGTTATGTCAATGCCAAACGACAAAACTGTTATTGAGTTGTTCCAGTTTCCAATATAGTGAACCAGTCAGTCTAGGCATGCTGTACATGAACGGAGGAAATGGAATTAGAGAGCGTGTGCTTGAGCCCGTATATCCAGTTCATGATCATATTTTGTTATGCGGCCCCTAAAATGGTGAAGGGCTTATTGAAATCTTCTATGTACCACCCTATGTACTTAGATTACAAAGATACTGCATGCTGTGTATAAACGGCAGCAATGGCAACAGTATCTAGTATAGGTTTTATCTCAGCAGAAAGGGCAGTAATGGACATATTAGTTAGCCTCATAAGGTACTATTAAGGATCATGAACCAACAGTGTTGCTTTATAAGTCCATTTTCATAGAGATGGCGCTATATTTTTAGATTTTTTCATAAATTTTGCACTAGGGCATATGGAGACAGTTGTATGTGTGCACCATTTTTCTTCTTGTAGTCTGTTTTGACGTTACCCCATAGGATCTGATATTCATGTACTTAGCAGACAAAAAAAAACCTAAAAAAAAAAGCCAAAACATCTGCTTTTATACAAAGGAAAGAATAATAGTTATTATTAATTAAGTTCATTAACAGAAAGAATTAGAAGCTTCTCAACAATTATGTCGTGGGAAGGACAAACTTTATGAGGCATAGATTCATTATCCATCATTATTCAGCCAACGCTGGTCCAGAATATAAAGCAGTAATGTACTGCGAGAAGCAAAAACGACTGCAAATTCTTATTCGTTCCAGAAGAGCCTTGGGTTTCCGCAAATCTTAAAGGGTTCACCCATCTCAGGGGTGAACCTGCTCCTTTCGCCGCCCGAGCGAAGTACAGAAAGCCGCCCCCCCCCCCCGCCGGAGGAGGGGGCGGGGCGGAGGTGTGGCTTAGCGGAGGGGGCGTGGCGTCTCGAAGGGGGCGGGGCTTAGCGCCGTTCGCCGGCAGAGAGTAGGCCCGGAGACTGCCTGCGCTCTGCCTGAGCGTGAGGGGAGGCTGCTGGAGCAGCGCTGCTCCAGTGGCCTCCCCAAACCACCACTCCGTGCTAAGCCAGTCCAGGACAAGTTGTCCTGGACTGGCTTAGGTTAGCAAAAATGCCGCCCTCCCTGAGGCCCTGGCATAGGGCCGCCTGAAGCGGTCGCTTCAGGTCGCCTCATGGGAGGTGCGGCACTGACCCATCTAGTTGACCACCAGTCCAAGTTGAGATGGTTCTTGCAAGTCACCAGGCAGATGTACAGAGTCTTGGAGGCCATGTATGCCTTGTTAGGGTGCCGATAACACAAAAATCGTCATGGGCCGGACATTGAGGGATATCGCAAGCCAAAGACCAAGGACGTAGACATCTATAGATAAACTACCATAGCAAAGTCTTGTGGCTTTACACTATATGTTGCCCACATAGGAAACCCTGTCCAAAATAGCAAAACGATGCAAATTTACGTAGCACCAAAATTGTCTTCTCCTACTAGTTACACCCAAGAAAGGTCGTCTTAAAAAAGGAAGAAGAGCTCCACACTCAGAAGTTGCGGCCTACAGGCAGATGTATAACTGTTCCACTTGGACAACAACTCTTGTCTAGCTCATAGCATCATATAACACAGATGAATTTGGATTTGTGTTTCTGTTCCCTCGGCACATTGGCTGGTACATTGGCTGGTAATTCACCAACGAGCAATGGACCTTTTAATTAAAAAACGTAATTTTTACTCATCACTTTCTATGGTTACTGGAAGGGAAAGATAGCAAGTTAAAAAATGTAAAATTTCCAACCCCGAAACCAATATTTGAGTTCATGTTAGCATACTAGTTGCCAAGTTCTACAGATGCTGGTAATATTGTAAGCCAAATTCTGTTTTACAGCTCAGTAATGAATTATTTTAACAAGGAGGTGGAGTTGTGAATAAAACTGTAAAGATGTACAATTTTTGTATACAAATAAACACAGTTTTGAGGTTCTCAATAGGGTTGAGCCGATCTTGAGATTTCAGGATCGATTTTAAAATCCGATTACCGATCATTTTCCAGCCGATCCCGAAATTTGCTCGATCGCCAATCGGGTTCCGATCTTTCCCGATACCTTAACCTTATTAATGATATATCCATGAATAGGTTTGAGGCGATCTTGAGATAACCTCTGACCTAGATCCCGCCGGAAAAGATCGGGATCGGAATTCCGATCGCGATCGTGAAATTTACTTGATCGCTGATCAGAATCTTTTCCGATCCCGATCGCTCAACCCTAGTTCTCAATGATATTCTGTACTGTTTGGTTTAATGGGCAATGTGAAGATCATTTCACCGCACCAGCCAACTTACCAAATTTGATCAAGCTTGATCAGTCATGATACTGCTCTATGGACACCAAGCTATGGGCATAACTACCAGATAGAAGACATTCCCACATATGGATCCCAGCAGTCTCGGGGACCCATTTCCTACTAGAAGAGGTGCAACTAGTGATCTTTGTGGGTGACAGAAGAGGAGGAAAGGGATAAAGGACAATTGGGAAATCAAGGACTGGAGAAAAATACATACACGATTAGGTAGTAGAGTAGAGACCAACATAATCTCGACCCAGTTAGGTCCACATCATCAGGATCTCATGATAGATCAAGTCCACGTTTTGTTGAAACCCTTGGCTACATGATCATCAAAGTCAAATGGAGATGTGACTTACCTGTAATATGGTAGCTCACTTGACGGTTTATATCGGAAGTATCTTCATCCCAAGTACTGAGTATGGCCACGACCTCTCCTGGGGCATCACTTTCCTTCACAAATCCTTTGTAGATCGCTTGTTCGAAGATGGGTCCATTGTCATTGATGTCTGTCACAGTCACGGAGACAATGGCGGAAGTAGAGAGGGACAAAGTTTCTCCAAGGTCAGCGGCTACCACCGTAAACGTATAGGTAGGATTCCTTTCATGGTCCAGTTCTTTGAGTGTACTTATCCAACCGGTATTTGAATCAATGGTGAATGTTTCTAAGATTTTGTCTTCTTCCCTTTCGGAAGTAAGGCTGTAAGTAACTTGCCCATTCGCTCCCCAGTCTGCATCAACGGCTTTCACTTGGATAACACTAGTGCCTATGGACATCCCTTCCATAATGACAGCATCGTAGTGTGTGGAGTCGAAAAACGGCTTGTTGTCATTGAGGTCTAAGATCTTGATCTCTACGTCAACGGTAATTAAGACGTCAACTTTATCGAGAGGTATAGAGGCAGCCACTTTGAAGTGAAACAGAGGTATGGATTCATGGTCAACTTTTTTGTCCAATTTTAACATTCCGGTGTCGGTATCGATAATAAAAATGTTATCCTTGTTATTTTCAGGATATTCACCATTAACGATGCTGAACACCGCTTCTTGAACCGGTTTAATATGGAATGAGTCTATTATAGTTCCGATCAATGTGTCTTCTGGGACAGCGAATGTATACTGAGGTTGGGCGAAACTAGGTAGGATAGTTTCCGAGGGTACCACATGTATGTAGACAGGAATAAGAGAGTGCTTCATAGGGATTCCTCCATCGACTGCTTTTACAAAAAATGAAAGAACTGTATTTTTTAGCTGGTTAAAGCTGCCCTTTGTAACCATCCATCCATTGTCAGGGTCTATTTCCAAGAGATCTGCTACGGAAACAGAAGCTTCACTGTATAGTGAGTAGGTGATTCGAGAGTTGGCGCCATCGTCTTCATCAAAGGCTTGTACCTGAGTGACCAAGTGACCTTTCTCCACATCAGCTTTGACACTTGCCCTATATTCCGTAGCTTTAAATTGAGGCGCGTTATCATTTTCATCCACCACTAATACCTGGACAGTACAAAAAGCTGCTCGACCGCCCCCATCCAGAGCCCTAAGAAATATATGAATGTCCCGCTCTAGTGGATTCTCTCGATCAAGCTTTTCTGTAGTAACAATCTGACCCAATGTGTCAATGTAGAACCGATTTTTGGCCAAGTCATTGATGATTGTGTAGGTGATGTGTCCATATAAACCCGAATCTCCATCTGTTGCCTTGACATAGATGACCTTAGTGCCAATTGGGGCATTTTCTCTAACTTCAGTCACATAGACACTTTGGGCAAAAACAGGACTAAAAAGATTGGCTCCTAGGATCTTTATGTGGACTTGAGCGGTACTGGTGAACAGGCCATCGGAGACAGAGATATTTAGGCTATGCATTGGTTCCATACGTTGCTTACGATGGTTAGAAAGGGTTATGACGCCACTCTTGCTGTCCATGATAAAGTTCATACGATCGTTCCCAGACAATATGCTGTATTCCAATCTATCAACGTCTGTACTATCTGCATCGGAAGCTTGGACGCAGGTCACAAAATGTCCTCTGGGAGCCAATTCGCTTACGTACGACTCGTAGATCAACTGATTGAAAACTGGAGGATTGTCATTTAAGTCTGTTATGTAGATGGTAACTAGGACCTCACTACTTAGGGATGGAAAGCCATTGTCTGTTGCCCTAATTTTCAGGACACTTTGCTGGGAAACCTCATGGTCCAAGAGACGGGCGGTGAGTATTAAACCGCTGGTACTGTCTATATGGAAAGAATCGGTGTTGTTAAAAATATCCTGAACGATTTGGTACCTGATGACTTTGTTATTATCGGAGTCTGCATCTGTGGCAACCACTTGTAGGACTGGTGTCCCGATAAGAGAACTTTCAGATAAGGTAGCATTGTACGAAGGGAAATGGAAAACAGGTGGGTTGTCGTTGACGTCATTGATGCTAATATCGACAATGACTTCGGCCCTGGCACTGGTGAGTGAATCACTTGCGCGTATGGTCAACTTAAAGGAAGGGTTTGTTTCAAAATCCAGTGGGCTGACCACACTCAAAACACCCGTGTCAAAATCGATGTTAAACTGGTTATAGGGATCTCCATCAACAATGGTGTAAATGATCCCTTGGCCTTCTGGGCTAGTAGCATTAATACTCAAAATTGGTGTGTGCATCCCAACGTCTTCATTTACGGAGGCTGTGTAAAAGGCTTTGTCAAATACTGGCATGGCTTTGTTTACGATGGTGACTGGGAGCTCGACCGAAGCGGACAATAAAGGATCACCTCGGTCTTTGGCAATGATAATTAACATGTACTCTATGTTAGAGAGATCCGAGTCAAAGGACTTTTTTAGGGTGACGCTTCCATTCTGCTTGTCGATTTCAAAATGGCTATAATCGTTTTCCAAGAAAAATGATAGCTCACCGTTTCTACCCTTGTCTTTATCTATGGCAGTCACTTTATAGATCAAAGTCCCGGGCTCAGCGTCAACCTGAACAGCGGCATAGTACGGAAGGCCTACGAAGACTGGAGCATTGTCATTGATATCTTCAATGTTAACCTTGACAACAACTCGAGCCACACGGAGGTTGTCTAATTCCCTACTCGCTTCTACTACTAACTCATAGATCTCTTCTTCTTCTCTGTCGAAAGAAATCCCAGTGGTCTGAATAACTCCAGAAGTAGACTTAATTTTGAACTTGTTTCCTGGGTTTAATATAGTATATTTCAGTGGCTCGTTCAATCGGTGGCCCACAGCATTCACCACGGCTATTTTTGTGATATTGGTGGTGTTTTCTGGTATAGAGGCAGAATAAAAATCTTGGGTGAAGTAAAGGCCACTGTCCATAGCTTCTTTTACGAGTATAGTCACAATGGCAGTACTATAAAACTTTCCATC
>NC_134266.1:263805285-263807785 GCF_031893055.1 Leptodactylus fuscus
AAGGTTGTAATGATGTTCCCCTAGAACAATACCCCACAATGTGAGCCCTGCGCGGTCCCAGCTGACTGCCAGGAGGGGGTATGATGTATTAGTCATGTATAGTCATATAGCCCCGGGCCGCGCTCCCTGCAAACAAATACACAATTATATGCTTGGCTACGGATCCGGGCTGCGACCTGCGAAAACAATCCCGGTAATGAGTCTACCATATCGAGGTATAAATGTCATATACAGCACAATGGCGCAGATACAGAGGGCCGCCGCTGCAGATGTTACTGCGGACTGGACCGTGCGCACGTCGTGGAGATTTATAGAGGGAGGAAACCCGGGCGAACCTGAAACCCCCTGCAAGCCCCGAGGTTGTTATATGAGGGTTCAGATTAACCCCTGGAGTCAGATAAAGGACTGTGTATCCATTATACATGAGTCATATAATAACCCAGGGGGTCTAATATAGGGACGGGGGGAACCTGGAGCCTCCTGTAACAAGGGGCTGGGGTCTAAGGAACACATGACGATGTAGCCTCTGCACCCCTATAGTTATGGCCGTACCCCTCACTGATACAGGGAGAGAGGTGAAGGAGATATAGAAGGTAATAGAGTGCGGCATACTAAAGGGCGAGGGGGTGGGAGGCCGAGAAGAGCGAGACACGGCCATCACCCAATGTCTACTCATTGTACCTTATAGGAATATCAGACCCCAGACCCCTATATTATTATCAGACCCCAGACCCCTATATTATTATCAGACCCCAGACCAGACCCCTATATTATTATCAGACCCCAGACCCCTATATTATTATCAGACCCCAGACCCCTATATTATTATCAGACCCCAGACCCCTATATTATTATCAGACCCCAGACCCCTATATTATTATCAGACCCCAGACCCCTATATTATTATCAGACCCCAGACCCCTATATTATTATTATCAGACCCCAGACCCCTATATTATTATCAGACCCCAGACCCCTATATTATTATCAGACCCCAGACCCCTATATTATTATCAGACCCCAGACCCCTATATTATTATCAGACCCCTATATTATTATCAGACCCCAGACCCCTATATTATTATTATCAGACCCCAGACCCCTATATTATTATCAGACCCCAGACCCCTATATTATTATTATCAGACCCCAGACCCCTATATTATTATCAGACCCCAGACCCCTATATTATTATCAGACCCCCAGACCCCTATATTATTATCAGACCCCAGACCCCTATATTATTATCAGACCCTTATATTATTATCAGACCCCAGACTCCTATATTATTATCAGACCCCTATATTATTATCAGACCCCAGACCCCAATATTATTATCAGACCCCTATATTATTATCAGACCCCAGACCCCTATATTAGTATCAGACCCCAGACCCCTATATTATTATCAGAGCCTTATATTATTATCAGACCCCAGACCCCTATATTATTATTATCAGACCCCAGACCCCTATATTATTATTATCAGACCCCAGACCCCTATATTATTATCAGACCCCAGACCCCTATATTATTATCAGACCCCCAGACCCCTATATTATTATCAGACCCCCAGACCCCTATATTATTATCAGACCCCAGACCCCTATATTATTATCAGACCCTTATATTATTATCAGACCCCAGACTCCTATATTATTATCAGACCCCAATATTATTATCAGACCCCTATATTATTATCAGACCCCAGACCAGACCCTATATTGTTATCAGACTCCAGACCCCTATATTATTATCAGACCCCAGACTTTATCAGACCCCAGACTAGACCCCTATATTATTATCTAGACCCCAGACCCCTATATTATTATCAGACCCCAGACCCCTATATTATTATCAGACCCCAGACCCCTATATTAATATGCTTATTCCCATACATAGCACCATTAGTAATATATTATAGAATATATAGGGTGGTCTTCCTGGACGTCAGTGCTTCCTCCTATACACAGCCCCCCTAGCCCCCCGCTCAGTACCTGTTTCTATGGAGTATATAAGTTCGGCATTTTCTCCTTTGTCTCGGTCTAAGGCAGTGACTTGTATGACGGCCGAGCCAATGGCTGCAGACTCGAAGACGGAGGCCTCGTACAAGGGGCTGGTGAAGTAGGGGCTGTGGTCATTCGCGTCTTCTACCGTAATGGTAACCCGCGCCAGGTTCCTTCTGTACGGGAATTCCTGATCTTTGACCTTTTGGAGAGAATGGAGAAAGGATTGTGAATTATTCATCGGCAGAGTTTTGTCTTGACAATGAGCGAGGGGTCAGAGCGAGTAACGAGGAGGCAGCCAAAACCTGTGCAGATGTGCCCTGACCCCCTGCCCCATAACAACATCCTATTATGGTGGAAATATCACCGCCGGAATAAATAGTGTTACCTGTCAGGCCTATGGCTGGCGGCCGAATGACTTCACCCCATGACCTCCCCTGGACACATCCAAATAAATCCTAAATTCTGTCCAGAATTAAAGGGTCCAAACATCA
>NC_134266.1:263812785-263912785 GCF_031893055.1 Leptodactylus fuscus
AGTGCTGAGTTTGTGTGATGTAGTATTGCTGAGTTTGTGTGATGTAGCAGTGCTGAGTTTGTGTGATGTAGTAGTGCTGAGTTTGTGTGATGTAGTAATGCTGAGTTTGTGAGATGTAGCAGTGCTGAGTTTGTGAGATGTAGCAGTGCTGAGTTTGTGTGATGTAGCAGTGCTGAGTTTGTGAGATGTAGCAGTGCTGAGTATGTGTGATGTAGCAGTGCTGAGTTTGTGTGATGTAGCAGTGCTGAGTTTGTGTGATGTAGCAGTGCTGAGTTTGTGTGATGTAGTAATGCTGAGTTTGTGTGATGTAGTAATGCTGAGTTTGTGAGATGTAGCAGTGCTGAGTTTCTGTGATGTAGCAGTGCTGAGTTTGTGTGATGTAGTAATGCTGAGTTTGTGAGATGTAGCAGTGCTGAGTTTGTGTGATGTAGCAGTGCTGAGTTTGTGTGATGTAGCAGTGCTGAGTTTGTGTGATGTAGTAGTGCTGAGTGTGTGAGATGTAGCAGTGCTGAGTTTGTGAGATGTAGCAGTGCTGAGTTTGTGAGATGTAGCAGTGCTGAGTATGTGAGATGTAGCAGTGCTGAGTTTGTGAGATGTAGCAGTGCTGAGTATGTGAGATGTAGCAGTGCTGAGTTTGTGAGATGTAGTAGTGCTGAGTTTGTGAGATGTAGTAGTGCTGAGTATGTGTGATGTAGCAGTGCTGAGTTTGTGAGATGTAGCAGTGCTGAGTTTGTGAGATGTAGTAGTGCTGAGTTTGTGTGATGTAGCAGTGCTGAGTTTGTGTGATGTAGCAGTGCTGAGTATGTGTGATGTAGCAGTGCTGAGTTTGTGAGATGTAGCAGTGCTGAGTTTGTGAGATGTAGCAGTGCTGAGTGTGTGAGATGTAGTAGTGCTGAGTTTGTGAGATGTAGTAGTGCTGAGTTTGTGAGATGTAGCAGTGCTGAGTTTGTGAGATGTAGCAGTGCTGAGTGTGTGTGATGTAGTAATGCTGAGTTTGTGAGATGTAGCAGTGCTGAGTTTGTGAGATGTAGCAGTGCTGAGTTTGTGAGATGTAGCAGTGCTGAGTGTGTGTGATGTAGTAATGCTGAGTTTGTGAGATGTAGCAGTGCTGAGTTTGTGAGATGTAGCAGTGCTGAGTTTGTGAGATGTAGCAGTGCTGAGTTTGTGTGATGTAGCAGTGCTGAGTTTGTGTGATGTAGTAGTGCTGAGTGTGTGAGATGTAGCAGTGCTGAGTTTGTGAGATGTAGCAGTGCTGAGTATGTGAGATGTAGCAGTGCTGAGTTTGTGAGATGTAGCAGTGCTGAGTATGTGAGATGTAGCAGTGCTGAGTATGTGTGATGTAGCAGTGCTGAGTTTGTGAGATGTAGCAGTGCTGAGTTTGTGAGATGTAGTAGTGCTGAGTTTGTGAGATGTAGTAGTGCTGAGTATGTGTGATGTAGCAGTGCTGAGTGTGTGAGATGTAGCAGTGCTGAGTGTGTGTGATGTAGTAATGCTGAGTGTGTGAGATGTAGCAGTGCTGAGTTTGTGAGATGTAGCAGTGCTGAGTGTGTGAGATGTAGTAGTGCTGAGTTTGTGAGATGTAGTAGTGCTGAGTTTGTGAGATGTAGCAGTGCTGAGTTTGTGAGATGTAGCAGTGCTGAGTGTGTGAGATGTAGCAGTGCTGAGTGTGTGTGATGTAGTAATGCTGAGTTTGTGAGATGTAGCAGTGCTGAGTTTGTGAGATGTAGCAGTGCTGAGTGTGTGTGATGTAGTAATGCTGAGTTTGTGAGATGTAGCAGTGCTGAGTTTGTGAGATGTAGCAGTGCTGAGTTTGTGAGATGTAGCAGTGCTGAGTTTGTGTGATGTAGTAATGCTGAGTTTGTGTGATGTAGCAGTGCTGAGTTTGTGTGATGTAGCAGTGCTGAGTTTGTGTGATGTAGCAGTGCTGAGTTTGTGAGATGTAGCAGTGCTGAGTTTGTGAGATGTAGCAGTGCTGCGTTTGTGTGATGTAGTAATGCTGAGTTTGTGTGATGTAGCAGTGCTGAGTTTGTGAGATGTAGCAGTGCTGAGTTTGTGAGATGTAGCAGTGCTGAGTTTGTGAGATGTAGCAGTGCTGAGTTTGTGAGATGTAGCAGTGCTGAGTTTGTGAGATGTAGCAGTGCTGAGTTTGTGAGATGTAGCAGTGCTGAGTTTGTGAGATGTAGCAGTGCTGAGTGTGTGTGATGTAGTAATGCTGAGTTTGTGTGATGTAGCAGTGCTGAGTTTGTGAGATGTAGCAGTGCTGAGTTTGTGAGATGTAGTAGTGCTGAGTTTGTGAGATGTAGTAGTGCTGAGTTTGTGAGATGTAGTAGTGCTGAGTTTGTGTGATGTAGCAGTGCTGAGTTTGTGTGATGTAGCAGTGCTGAGTATGTGTGATGTAGTAGTGCTGAGTTTGTGAGATGTAGCAGTGCTGAGTTTGTGAGATGTAGCAGTGCTGAGTGTGTGAGATGTAGCAGTGCTGAGTTTGTCATTGATCACAATTCATGATGATTGTCGGTGACTTTACAGAGGAAATAAGGAGTTAAAGGACAAAGTCGGCTCTGCTACATCTGTACAGTGTAGTCATGCATCAGAAAGCCCTCATTGTTGGCAGTTTCTTCCAGGTCCTTCTACAGCCTATTAAGACGTTCCGCTGGTCACTCCAGAATGTCCCCGTTCCCTGTTTGTACAGTGTCTGCACAATTAGTTCCCCCTAGGTTTGATTATTTTCGTGCGCCCCCCTCCTCGCTGTAGTCTTAGACCCCCCCTGGGGCACCTTAATCATGCCGGTTGCCAGCGTGATTGGAAAGTAGGTCTGTTTTCTGTTGACTCATTTTTCTAGCTTATCGTTTGATGTCGCAGGTCTGTATGGGATTGGCGGTCCTCGCTACTTATAGGCGCAAATCCCCTTACTCACGATTTATGCCGCTAAAACTCACATCAAAAGAGAAAAGTTCCCTATATGTTAATTCATCAAGCGGGGGAATCATTTCCAGAGACATTTGGCAGATGAGATTTTGTATCCAACATATGAGATCACTCCCTCGCAGAAAGGCGCAGCACGACGTTACCCATATGAGGAAGGCGAGCGAAATGCTCTTTTCTGTAAATATCCGTCTTCCTACAGATCTAGCAGGAGAAAATATTTACAATGTACCATTTTGCTTCTCTCGCTTACTGTATATATTGTTTAAATTTCAACCGCCGGTTACTGCCACTAGGGGGCTGATCTGTATGCGCCTCCTATTCATGTCACTTGGCTTCTTGTACAGATGTAGATGTAGATCAGCCCCCTCTAGTGGGGGAAACAAGGGGCGCAGAATATGGTTTTAAAATAAAAGATAGATAGGAAACGATCATTATCATAATTCAGGAGGGCGATGGCTGACCAGGGTCAGCAAGGGGGAAGGATTAACTGCTCCATGTGTATGGACACATAGATGGAGATAGATAGATATGAGATAGATAGATAGATAGATAGATAGATAGGAGATAGATAGATAGATAGATAGATAGATAGATAGATAGATGATAGATAGATAGATAGATAGATAGATAGATAGATAGGAGATAGATAGATAGATAGATAGATAGATAGATAGATAGATAGATAGGAGATAGATAGATAGATAGATAGATAGATAGATAGATAGACAGGAGATAGATAGATAGGAGATAGATAGATAGATAGATAGATAGATAGATAGATAGATAGACAGGAGATAGATAGATAGATAGATAGATAGATAGATAGATAGATAGATAGGAGAGAGATAGATAGATAGATAGATAGATAGATAGATAGATAGACAGGAGATAGATAGATAGATAGATAGATAGATAGATAGATAGATAGAAGATAGATAGATAGATAGATAGATAGATAGATAGATAGATAGACAGGAGATAGATAGATAGATAGATAGATAGATAGGAGATAGATAGGAGATAGATAGATAGATAGGAGATAGATAGATAGATAGATAGATAGATGATAGATAGATAGATAGATAGATAGATAGATAGATAGATAGATAGATAGGAGATAGATAGATAGATAGATGATAGATAGATAGATAGATAGATAGATAGATAGATAATAGATAGATAGATAGATAGATAAATAGATAGATGATAGATAGATAGATAGATAGATAGATAGATAGGAGATAGATAGATAGATAGATAGATAGATAGATAGGAGATAGATAGATAGATAGATAGATAGATAGATAGATGATTGATAGATAGATAGATAGATAGATAGATAGATAGATAGACAGACAGGAGATAGATAGATAGATAGATAGATAGATAGATAGAAGATAGATAGATAGATAGATAGATAGATAGATAAATAGATAGATAGATGAGTGGATGGATAGATGATAGATAGATAGATAGATAGATAGATAGGAGATAGACAGATAGATAGATAGATAGATAGATAGATAGATATGAGATAGATAGATAGATAGATAGATAGATATGAGATAGATAGATAGATAGATAGATAGATAGATAGATAGACGGATAGATAGAATAGATAGCTCTATAGACAGATCTGCTACAGATACAGAAGATGAATGATGGTGATGGATATATACATTTGAGACGGAAAGAAAGAACATCACTCTAAACAAATACTGTAAGTAAGTCTTTCTATTTTCCAGAAGCCAAGAAGTAAAGATCTGATTTCCAAGTCTCCGGATGTGTTTCTGTAGGATCTAAACCTTTGTCTTATTTTGTCCCATTTCTGCTAACACAATAATGTCGCCCACCAGAGCCCGATAGTAAATGACAGACAATTCATCCCGTCCACACCTCAGATTTAAGGTAAAATTGAATGCCGCGCTCCTTCAGATCCGGGGGTTACTGCTGGTTACAGTGGCGGGACGTTGATTGATGTCCTCCATTACATGTCACACAAGGTTAGGTAGAACATATACCTCACATTGTCGCTGGACGTAGTGACACAGTGTGCTTGTCACATCCCATGTATTGTGCTGAGGAACATCTCACGAGAAATTCTAGACCGAAGTGGACAGAAACTAGAGGAAGGAAATGGATTTTTTTCCCAGCTTTTTAGTAAGGCCTGAAAAAACGTAGAAGAAATTGCTTGGTCAATGACGACGACTGAAGAAGACTTCAATTAAATGAAATACAGGACATTGTTTTAGGGTTTGCCACCATAAACTGGTGGTAATCTGACTTGAACATAGACACTTTCCATCATGTTGTAAAATGTATGACATGATCTTCTCAAAGGGTAGGTTGATGTCCACCACTGTGGGAAGCTAAGGCTATGTAAGTGGCTCATAGACTGTAGACATTGATGTCTATCTGCCAGTGAAGGGTCAACCCAAGGGTGTAAGAAACTATTGCATTACTCAACAATGGTATTTTGGTAGATGGTTGTTAGTCAATGGTCTAGAGTCAGACTAGGCCACCAAAGAACCAGAGGATCTTTTGGTAATGAATCCCAAAGGTCCACCAGAAATCAACCCCATATGGAAGTGTCATTGGAGCCAATCCCATATCACTAAGGTCTACTATATTTGCTGTTCTATGAGATGACTTCCAAATAACCAATTATTTTTCGAAAATAAGATGGAGGTGTGGACATTTTCTTCATAGATGGTGGCCATCATCTCCTCTGGTGGACCTCAAGAAACTCCAGTAAAGAACTGCATTGGTCTACAGTTGTCCAGCTTGTAAAACCTATAGGATGATTATAAGTTTATAGAGGAGAATACTTCCTTCTGGAGCTTCATCGATGACCCATAGAGGGGCTCCAAAAAGTGACACCAACAGACTCTGAGCCACTTGCATAGCCTTAGATTACTACCATGGTGGACATCAACCTACCCTTTGAGAAGATCATGTCACACCTTTTACAACAAGATGGAAAGTGACCTTGTTCAAGTCAGATTTCCAAAAATTTGTGATGGCAAAGCCTAATACAATATCCTGTATTTCATTTCATTGACCAAGCAATTTCGCTCTGGAGGACCTTACACTTAAAGACGGATCATTAGAGCAATCCATTAGCAACTTTCTGCTAGGATCTGATGACTGGGGATTCAGGGAGTGGGACAAATTTGCGTTTTGTTTTTGAGGAGCAGTTCCAAAAAAAAGTTGGTATAAAAATGCAGAACCCCTTTAATATGAACTATCCAAAAAGTTGGCCCATGGATGACTTAACCAAATGGGATCTTATTGTACATGATGTCATCTTGATTAAAGGTCTCAAAAGGTCTCTTGACCCATAGTCCGCGAAGTAAAAAATACGACCTTAAGTAGGTTTCCTAAACCAAACAACCCCTTTAAATACAATTCTACCAATAATGGGGATCCGAAAACCAAAAAGTGGATCATGATCATTTTTGGTCTAGATGGATCTTCTACTAGGAGATCTTTGTTCTTCTCAATGGTGAAAGAAGGTAACAACCACCACAAAAACAGTTGCCCCTCAGGTCCATTTTCGACCCAACGTACAGATCTTCCTGGGTGTATTGCCCTTTAAATCTTTTCTTTTCCTTACGCTGAAAATTTCATCCATCAATCGAGTTGCCATTTTAACTAGCCCGCTCCGCCTGGAACCCGAAAAAGAATTTCCCGATAAGAAATGTCCATTTTAAGGGCCGGCATCGAGTCATACATCAAACAATAATTGTGCTGTTTGTCTCAGACATGTGTCTCGAAAAGAGCTGAATTAACAGACACGGAGCAGGAGCGGCAATAATGAAAAAGGTTTATTGACGGAGGAGGCCGCTCGCATCGCTTCCGCGCTTCCTCGACTAATCAGGGAGATCTGGCCAGAGAAGTCGTCGTAGATTTCGATAACAAACTGCTACTCATATTTCGCATGCATAACACCCCGGCTCGTGGACACATTAAAGATCCTTCATTAGCCCAATGTAGACTGGTGCACAGATCCATCGCATGCGGGTAATTCTATCCATCCTGTGGACTTAGATGTCAAAAAAATAACAAAAAGTTCTGATTTATTACTGGGAAAATATGTAATGGCCGCAAAAAGCAATAGCTGAAAGCCTTTGGTCGTTCGAGAGGAAGGTCACATTATAATGGTCGCGTATAAGCTTGGGTTATGGCGCTCAGTAGTCGTAAAAAAGACATTATTAGGACTGCGACCCACTCCTAGGTCCGAAATTTTTAAAAAATTATTTCTATTGGGTCTCGTAAATCCTTAATCATGAACGTTTATGTTCCTCGATATCCTCCTTCTCCCGTATAAGAAGGTCAGAGTGTGTGAGTGCTACTGAGCATGTGTGACCACCAGCACATTAGATGGACATTTTAATAAGGGATATAAAAGGGGGCGCCGTAAGTAATATTTAGATGCAAAATTTTTATAAAATATTTAATTAAAAAAATTGTAATTTTTTTTTTGTGTTATTTAAAATGTAATACTTAATTATGGAGCAAGCCCTTTAAGACCGAAGGATGAGTGGTCTAGGGCAAAAGGAGGGGTGACTTGGCACTTAAAGGGTGCATTAATGTTACTGTGTATGCTAGCAATGTGCTGAAGCGTTATAAGATGGGAAATACTACTGAATATAGCTTGGAAAGCAGTGGTTGGACGCATAAGATGTGGAAGGATGGCCTGGGATTTAGGACATGTGGCGAAGGAATGATCGGTAATTTTAAACAGATGGAGTAGTGGTCTGGAACATGAGTGGTCTGGTACTTGGGAGATATAGAGGAGTGGTCTTGCAATTAGGACAGAGGGAGGAATAATCTGGCATCCGGGATGGAACACATGGATGGGTGGATTGGCTAGGGACACATGGATGAGTAGTCTGGAAGTTTGGACACTTGGAAGAGTAGCCTGGAACTTGGGACATATGTATGAGTAGTCTGGAACTTTGGGCACTTGGAGGAATAGTCTGGAACTTGGGACACATGGATGAGTGGATTGGCTAGGGACACATGAATGAGTAGTCTGGGACTTTAGACACGTGTAGGAGTGGTCTGGTAATTAGAACAGTAGGAGGAGTAGTCTGGCATTCGGCTTGGGACACATGGATGAGTGGATTAGCTAGGGACACATGGATGAGTGGTCTGGAACTTTGGACACTTGGAAGAGTAGTCTGGAACTTTAGACACGTGTAGGAGTGGCCTGGTAATTAGAACAGTAGGAAGAGTAGTCTGGCATTCGGCTTAGAATACATGGATGTGTGGACTTGCACTTGGGACACATGGATGAGTAATTTGGAACTTTGGACACATGGATGAGTAGTCTGGAAGTTTAGAAACTTTGCATAGTTTGGAACTTTGGACACTTGAATGAGAACTCTGGAACTTGGGACACATTGATGAGTAGACTGCAACTTGGGACACATATAGGAATGGTCTGGCAATTAGAACAGAGGGAGCAGTAGTCTGGCATTCAGGATGGAAGATATGGATGAGTGGACTTGCACTTGGGGCACATGGATGAGTAGTCTGGAGCTGTAGAAGCATGGATGAGTACTCTGGAACTTTAGACACTTGGATGAGTAGTCTAGAACTTGAGATACATGGATGAGCAGCCTGGAACTTGGGACACATGGATGAGGAGTCTGGAACTTGAGAACAGTGGTCTGATAATTAGGACAATGGAAGGAGTTGTCTGGCACTTAAGACACTTGTCAAATTGGTCTGGCAAACAGGACACATGGAGGAGTGGTGTAGTACGTAGTGCACAGAGGAGTGGTGTGATACATTGAGGGATATAATAGTACATAGTACACATGGAGGAAAGATCTCATGTTTAGGACGGGGGAGGAGTGGTCTTCAAGGAATGGTCTGACATTCACGAAACATGGAGGAGTGGTCTGGTACCCAAGAGGGCAGAAGGAAGAGTGCTCATCATTAAGGGTAAGTGTAGATGGAGTGTCCTAGTACTCAGTACAGATAGATAAGTTATCTGGTGCTTAGGATAGATAGGGAGTAGTCTGGCACTTAGGACATAGGAAAGGGTAGTCCAACCTATAGCCCCTTAGAAAGGAGTAGTCGGGCACCCCCACAGTAACTATATATACCCCAAAGGGGACATACACGCTCATTTACTATAAATACCTGCCCTCAGGTGTCCGCTCTTCTTCAGGACATGTCACTTTGTCCCCAGACACTGACTACAAGCTGACGGCAGCAAATCCATCTGAACTCAAGAATTAACCACAATTGGAGTTTAATGGCGACGGCGGCGGGGACGGTTCTGTACTCACATTACACCGCCACATAGCTTTTTGTAGATAATTTAACAGCTTAATTGTCATCCATAAAGTGATAATGTGTCGGACGCCATAGTTCAGGATGAATGGAAGTATTTAACCTCAGCCTACCCCACATTTAATAATACCAATAAAGAGAAGCAGAGGGGAACAAAGGACTCACTTTTCCTGTACGATGACTTGGATAAAAAGCCTGTAATGTGCCATTATGGGAATGTAAGTGGCTGCGGTATACAATATTAACCGATGGGATCTTAACTACACACATATGGAAAACATCAGCATGGCAGCTTAGTTGGCATCTCAATAGAAAGATAACAGGCTTTGGAGTAGGGTTGTGTGAATAGGGCGGATTTGTAGGCATGGTATGTATGGATTATATAAGGCTATGTAATGAATAATATGAACTGGGATATCCCTTTAAGGGGTACTATGCCCTATCGGGGAACCCAAGGTAACATATGCGTCCCATCTGGATTCCCTCTTTATTACCCAGAATACAATCAGAAGGCTCTAATAGACCTTATGTTTCTATTTTGATGGGCATCCATTTAATGTGATGCTTAAAGGGATCATCTTTATATCCTATTATGACTTCCCACATTATAGAGAAGAGTCTCCCATATGATCTTGGAACCCTCTTTTAGCCAGTGCATAGAATGACTCCCCCTCTGGTGACTTAGTGTAGGAACACATATTTCATTACGGTGTAATACTGCATTTCCCCTGTAGTGGCCACTGTTTGGGAAGTGAATAGTTGTCATCCTGATGATTCAGTAGAATGGTACCCTTATCTAGGGCATGAGGGGACTATGCTTCTGTAAGGTGGTTGCCTAAAGTGGACCAACCCTTTAAGGGGGTATATTGGAATATACTTTATGACGGTGAAGGTGAATGGGGTTGTAGTTCCCTATACAGTAGGTGACTGGAAGAAATGAACAGAGGGAGGGATCAGTGGGGTCCATAAGGAAGTGACATCATAGCCTATCTGTATGACATCACTTCCTATCCCTTCTACTAGCCAGTTATTATTACTAGGGCGCCTCCTGTGGTCTATTCTACACAGTACGGCATTGTGGATGTCTGGTATAACCAATGACATCCCATCAAAAAATTACAAGTACAAAAATTACAAAAAATTAGACTATAAAAATGAATGGGGCAAATAGTAATAGAAGCAGCGACGAAACGTCCGTCCCTTCTCTACACGGTATGGAGATCCCACCACAAACCCGTCCATCATTTACTCCCCGCATTAACATTCGCTCTCATTTTCCTTCTAGATTTTAAGGGTCATTTAATATCGGTTATGTAATGAAATGTGCAGACTCTAGAGAATCCCTGACTAATCTCTCAGCTAAACCCTTACAATGGGAATTAGTCAGATGACTGGAACATTGTGTTCTATCCTAAACACAGGATATCCTCAACGATCAGCTGTGATCGGCAGGAGAGCCCAGCACTAAGTGATTCATTTCTCCGCAGCACTTCAGCAGGTGAAATGAGGTATTACATGGTTGAAATGAATGGACTTTCAGTACAGTGCATGGGTCCTCCAGAGAGAGGCGCTCTTTGCAGACATCTAATAACTCACAGTAATAGGGTAATTGATCATAGGTGTTCCAAAGACAACCCAGAGACACTTCTTCAATAACTCTCCGCCTGGCTAGTAGGTGTCCTCCGACCTCCATTCCACTTGGTGGGGCCACCACATCCAGGATCAGGATGAATGCATAAGCGGCCGAGTATGTTGGGAACGTTCTCCATTCACTTCTATTTTACCATAGAAGTAAATAGAAAGAGCCACAAATAGGTATGGCCCCTTTCCATTAAAGGGGTTGACCAGGCCCATTTAGATTTTTTATACTGATGACTTATCCACAATGTAGGTCAATAGTATGTGGTCTGTCGGGAACTGACATCGGGTTGGGGGGGTCGGAGGCTGCCAGCGGACCAGAAGCTTTTGTAGCACCATTTCTATTCAAGTAATAGAAGTCAACCGATCCGCTGTATAGTGGTGTTTTCAGGGAACTGCAGCAATCCTTATTATGGACTACAATCTAAAGGGAACATGTCTTCAATAGGGTTGAGCGATCGGGATCGGGAAAGATCAGATCCCGATCGTCTATCAAGCAAATTTTACGATCGTGATTGGCTGGAAAATGATCGGAAATCGGATTTTAAAATCAATCCTGAAATCTCAAGATTCACAAAATAACCAAGTTTTAAGTTAGACATATTTATAAGAATTTTTGGTTATTTATTTATTTATTTTTTTAATTTTCCATCTATAGTTTTAAAAAAATTCGAAAAGGTCTGCAATTCTGACTCTGGCCACTAAGCCAAATAATATGCTGCTACTTCCTGTTTTCTGTAGGAGATTTCTTTGCAGCGGTCACCTCACTTACAGCACACAGATTTTTACCACTCACAGAAAAAAAAAGTGACCTGCCCTATCTTGACACATATTCCGTGGCGGATATGGCCATGGTGTCCGCGCCAAGACAATCCCTTCAGACTAGGCCCATTCATTTGGGCCTAATCCGGAACGGAAAGCCGCTATCCGTGTCCAAATCTGGACCAAAAAACTACGTGTAACCTTACCCTTAATCCACCAGTCACAACAGATGATGCCACAGCTTTATCTACTCTCCATAGGACACAAAGCATGTATAGAAGTCAACAGAATTTGCTCCAGACCATTGTGTCTACGATCCATCTCCAGGAAACCCTAAATCTCAATTTATTTTAGGCTTAGTGGTAAGAGTAAGAATTGCAAGATTTTTTGATTTTTTTTTTTTTAAAAATCAGATATCTTGGAAAATTATTAACACCACCAAAAATTCTTAAAAAACGTGTTTAACATAAAAATGTGATTTGAATAGGGTTCGGAAAACATCGGATCCCGATCGGCGATCGAGCAAATTTCACGATCGGGATCGGCTGGAAAATGATCGGAAATCGGATTTTGAAATCTCAAGATCGGCTCAACCCTAAAAGTGACTTTTCCCATAGAGAAGCATTGACTAGGGTTGAGCGATCGGGTTCGGAAAAGATTGGATCCCGATCGGTGATCGAGCAAATTTCACGATCGGGATCGGCTGGAAAATGATCGGAAATCGGATTTTAAAATCGATCCTGAAATCTCAAGATCGGCTCAACTCTAGATTTGAACAATGGGTCATTTTCTCGTGACACCTTCCCTTTAAGGTCTACAGTAACAAATTAGTCAGCCAAATCCCATCTCTTACTAAACAAACCAGGTCTGAGATAGGGATTAGGGGCTAAGACTTGTTGATCCCTTGGAAGGACGTCTTGGAGTTACAGTCAGATCTTACTTTTAATTGCTTTGTATAAGTGTCGGTCTTGTTTGCAGCAAACAATCCTTATTATGGCTCCTTTCATCGCCTTCAAAATGCATTTATTCAAGAGGTGATGAATGGCGTTCACCTTCCGTCTGGCGAAAAAGTAATCACTTTTCCAAACATGGCCCTGAGCGATGATGTATTACGCAGCGGCGCGGGGCAGGCATGCATTTCATTCACATGCTGGAAAAATTCATCATCCTCAAGGAACTGCGCTGTACGGATCCCTTACACCGCCATAAACGCCATGTCCTAGTAACATCAGGGGTCAAACACTAGAGGTCACGACGGGGAGGGGGGGAGGAGACGATTACATTACCAAAGTCCTGTCACTAGAGGTAATTAGCCCCCAAAAATTAAGGCAGGAAAGAAAGTAATACTCTAATCACCGGGGTACTCTGGATTTTTTGGAATTGGAGGGGGTTTATATCCAAATCTGTATGATAGGTATTCAATTACTATCATTTGATCCGGAACTAATCAGGGGGGTTCTTACATGTGTCGCGAGTCTTTCGTGGACTATCGGTAAGGAAATCTCTGGAACAATATTGTCAGAGTATAATATTAATCAGTGACCCATAGAAAAACACTGCGGAATGATAGATAATGGAAACCATGTGCCCGAGGACGGGAGTCGGGAGTGACGCAAAGTTTGATTACTGACAAGAGGCCGAAGACGTCTAGACAGAGACTTAAAGAAAACATGGAAGGTTTTGGTGTACTTGCTACCTGCCTACTGGAAAATCATCACAAGGAGGCCCGAAAGAGTTGAGTATTAGAGATGAGCGAACACTAAAATGTTCGAGGTTCGAAATTCGATTCGAACAGCCGCTCAATGTTCGTGTGTTCGAACGGGTTTCGAACCCCATTATAGTCTATGGGGAACAGATACTCGTTAAGGGGGAAACCCAAATCCGTGTCTGGAGGGTCACCAAGTCCACTATGACACCCCAGGAAATGATGCCAACACCTCTGGAATGACACTGGGACAGCAGGGGAAGCATGTCTGGGGGCATCTAACACACCAAAGACCCTCTATTACCCCAACATCACAGCCTAACAACTACACACTTTACACACTCAATACCACCTCTCTGACAGTAGGAAAACACCTTGAAACATGTGTATTTGGCACTTGGAGTGAGGAGAGCTTGTCACCAGCAGTGAATTTGGCCCTTGTAGTAAGTTGAGGTTGGCACCAACATTTGTTTTGAAAATCAGGGTGGATTGAGCCTCTAACCAGCAGAGTTTGGGCAAATTCATGGTGGAGGGAGCCTCTAAAAACCCCAGTTTGGACCAATTCATGGTGGAGGGAGCCTCTAAACACCCCAGTTTGGGCAAATTCATGGTGGAGGGAGCCTCTAAAAACCCCAGTTTGGACCAATTCATGGTGGAGGGAGCCTCTAACCAGCCCAGTTTGGGCAAATTCATGGTGGAGGGAGCCTCTAAAAAACCCAGTTTGGACCAATTCATGGTGGAGGGAGCCTCTAACCAGCCCAGTTTGGGCAAATTCATGGTGGAGGGAGCCTCTAACCAGCCCAGTTTGGACCAATTAATGGTGGAGGGAGCCTCTAACCAGCCCAGTTTGGACCAATTAATGGTGGAGGGAGCCTCTAACCACCCCAGTTTGGACCAATTCATGGTGGAGGGAGCCTCTAAACAGCCAAGTTTGGACCAATTCATGGTGGAGGGAGCCTCTAAAAACCCCAGTTTGGACCAATTCATGGTGGAGGGAGCCTCTAACCAGCCCAGTTTGGGCAAATTCATGGTGGAGGGAGCCTCTAAAAACCCCAGTTTGGACCAATTCATGGTGGAGGGAGCCTCTAACCAGCCCAGTTTGGACCAATTAATGGTGGAGGGAGCCTCTAACCAGCCCAGTTTGGACCAATTAATGGTGGAGGGAGCCTCTAACCAGCCCAGTTTGGACCAATTAATGGTGGAGGGAGCCTCTAACCAGCCCAGTTTGGACCAATTAATGGTGGAGGGAGCCTCTAACCAGCCCAGTTTGGACCAATTAATGGTGGAGGGAGCCTCTAACCACCCCAGTTTGGACCAATTCATGGTGGAGGGAGCCTCTAAACAGCCAAGTTTGGACCAATTCATGGTGGAGGGAGCCTCTAAAAACCCCAGTTTGGACCAATTCATGGTGGAGGGAGCCTCTAACCAGCCCAGTTTGGGCAAATTCATGGTGGAGGGAGCCTCTAACCAGCCCAGTTTGGACCAATTAATGGTGGAGGGAGCCGCTAAACAGCCCAGTTTGGGCAAATTCATGGTGGAGGGAGCCTCTAAACAGCCCAGTTTGGACCAATTCATGGTGGAGGGAGCCTCTAAAAAACCCAGTTTGGACCAATTCATGGTGGAGGGAGCCTCTAAACAGCCCAGTTTGGGCAAATTCATGGTGGAGGGAGCCTCTAAACAGCCCAGTTTGGGCAAATTCATGGTGGAGGGAGCCTCTAACCAGCCCAGTTTGGACCAATTAATGGTGGAGGGAGCCTCTAAACAGCCAAGTTTTGGGAAATTCATGGTGGAGGGAGCCTCTAACCAGCCCAGTTTGGACCAATTCATGGTGGAGGGAGCCTCTAAACAGCCCAGTTTGGGCAAATTCATGGTGGAGGGAGCCTCTAAAAAACCCAGTTTGGACCAATTCATGGTGGAGGGAGCCTCTAACCAGCCCAGTTTGGACCAATTAATGGTGGAGGGAGCCTCTAAACAGCCAAGTTTGGACCAATTCATGGTGGAGGGAGCCGCTAAACAGCCCAGTTTGGGCAAATTCATGGTGGAGGGAGCCTCTAAACAGCCCAGTTTGGACCAATTCATGGTGGAGGGAGCCTCTAAAAAACCCAGTTTGGACCAATTCATGGTGGAGGGAGCCTCTAAACAGCCCAGTTTGGGCAAATTCATGGTGGAGGGAGCCTCTAAACAGCCCAGTTTGGGCAAATTCATGGTGGAGGGAGCCTCTAACCAGCCCAGTTTGGACCAATTAATGGTGGAGGGAGCCTCTAAACAGCCAAGTTTTGGGAAATTCATGGTGGAGGGAGCCTCTAACCAGCCCAGTTTGGACCAATTCATGGTGGAGGGAGCCTCTAAACAGCCCAGTTTGGGCAAATTCATGGTGGAGGGAGCCTCTAAAAAACCCAGTTTGGACCAATTCATGGTGGAGGGAGCCTCTAACCAGCCCAGTTTGGACCAATTAATGGTGGAGGGAGCCTCTAAACAGCCAAGTTTGGACCAATTCATGGTGGAGGGAGCCTCTAAAAACCCCAGTTTGGACCAATTCATGGTGGAGGGAGCCTCTAACCAGCCCAGTTTGGGCAAATTCATGGTGGAGGGAGCCTCTAAACAGCCCAGTTTGGGCAAATTCATGGTGGAGGGAGCCTCTAACCAGCCCAGTTTGGACCAATTAATGGTGGAGGGAGCCGCTAAACAGCCCAGTTTGGACCAATTCATGGTGGAGGGAGCCTCTAAAAACCCCAGTTTGGACCAATTCATGGTGGAGGGAGCCTCTAAAAAACCCAGTTTGGACCAATTCATGGTGGAGGGAGCCTCTAACCAGCCCAGTTTGGACCAATTAATGGTGGAGGGAGCCTCTAAACAGCCAAGTTTGGACCAATTCATGGTGGAGGGAGCCTCTAAAAACCCCAGTTTGGACCAATTCATGGTGGAGGGAGCCTCTAACCAGCCCAGTTTGGACCAATTCATGGTGGAGGGAGCCTCTAACCAGCCCAGTTTGGACCAATTAATGGTGGAGGGAGCCTCTAACCAGCCCAGTTTGGACCAATTAATGGTGGAGGGAGCCTCTAACCACCCCAGTTTGGACCAATTCATGGTGGAGGGAGCCTCTAAACAGCCAAGTTTGGACCAATTCATGGTGGAGGGAGCCTCTAAAAACCCCAGTTTGGACCAATTCATGGTGGAGGGAGCCTCTAACCAGCCCAGTTTGGGCAAATTCATGGTGGAGGGAGCCTCTAACCAGCAGAGTTGTGGGAAAGCAGGGTGGAGGGAGCCTCTAACCAGCAGAGTTGGTGGAAATCAGGGTGGAGGGAGCCTCTAACCAGCAGAGTTGGGGGAAATCATGTTGGAGGGAGCCTAGTATTAGCAGAATTGTGCAACGCTTATGGTGGATGAGTATGAGGATGCGGAGGAATTGGAGAGGTTGAGTACAGACATGGAGTTTCATGTTGGGGTGCTTTACACAGGTGGGCACAAAAATGAAGGCTCTATCCAGTGGTGGTTCATTTTTATCAAAGTGAGCCGGTCGGCACTCTCAGCTGACAGACGGGTGCGCTTGTCAGTGATGATGCCACCGGCTGCACTGAACACCCTCTCAGATAGGACGCTGGCGGCAGGACAGGACAGCACCTCCAAGGCATATAGGGCAAGTTCAAGCCACAGGTCCAACTTCGACACCCAATACGTGTAGGGCGCAGAGGGGTCGGAGAGGACAGGGCTGTGGTCGGAAAGGTATTCCCGCAACATGCGCCTATACTTCTCACGCCTGGTGACACTAGGACCCTCCGTGGCGGCACTTTGGCGAGGGGGTGCCATCAAGGTGTCCCAGACCTTAGACAGTGTGCCCCTCGTTTGTGTGGACCGGTGAGAACTTGGTTGCCTACTGGAGGAACTGTCCTCCCTGCCGCCAACGTCACATGCTGGAAACATCTCCATCATATTCTGCACCAATTGCCTGTGGCAAGCATTGATGCGATTGGCCCTCCCCTCTACCGGAATAAAAGACGAGATGTTGTTTTTATACCGGGGGTCAAGGATAGCAAAGATCCAGTACTGGTTGTCCTCCATGATTTTGACAATACGCTTGTCGGTTGTAAAGCACCCCAACATGAACTCAGCCATGTCTGCCACAGTGTTAGTTGGCATGACTCCTCTGGCCCCACCGGAAAGTTCAATCTCCATTTCCTCCTCATCCTCCATGTCTACCCATCCGCGCTGCAACAATGGGACGATTCGAAGTTGCCCGGAAGCCTCCTGTATCACCATCACATCATCGGACAACTCTTCTTCCTCCTCCTCCTCCTCCTCCTCCATTAAACGCAGTGAAGCGGACAGATGTGTGGACCTACTCTCCAGCTGTGACGGATCGGATGCTATCCCTAACTCCTCTGTGTGATCTGAGTTATCCCTGATGTCAATCAGGGATTCTCTCAGAACACACAAGAGCGGGATTGTAAGGCTCACCATCGCATCCTCAGAGCTCACCCTCCTTGTGGACTCCTCAAAGACCCGTAGGATGTCACAAAGGTCTCTCATCCATGGCCACTCATGGATGTGAAACTGAGGCAGCTGACTTTGTGGCACCCTAGGGTTTTGTAGCTGGTATTCCATCAAAGGTCTCTGCTGCTCAACCACTCTATTCAACATCTGAAACGTTGAGTTCCAGCGTGTGGGGACGTCGCACAAAAGCCGGTGTTGTGGCACATGCAGGCGTTGCTGGAGAGATTTTAAGCTAGCAGCGGCTACTGTCGACTTGCGAAAGTGGGCGCACATGCGCCGCACTTTCACCAGTAGCTCTGGAACATTGGGGTAGCTCTTTAGGAAACGTTGCACCACTAGGTTGAAGACGTGGGCCAGGCATGGAACATGTTGGAGTCCGGCAAGCTCCAGAGCTGCTACCAGGTTCCGGCCGTTATCACAAACGACCATGCCTGGGCCCAGGTGCAGCGGCTCAAACCATATTGCCGTCTCATCGAGGAGGGCATCCCTCACCTCGGAGGCAGTGTGCTGTCTGTCCCCCAAGCTGATCAGCTTCAGCACAGCCTGCTGACGTCTACCAACGCCAGTGCTGCAACGTTTCCAACTCGTAGCTGGGGTCAATCTAACAGCGGAGGAGGAGGCGGTGGCGGAGGAGGAGGCGGTGGCGGAGGAGGAGGCGGTAGAGGAGGAGGAGGAGGGGGGTGTTCTTCTCGTGTCCCTGCCAGGAATGTTAGGCGGGGAGACGAGGTACACCGGGCCAGTTTGGGAAGCAGTCCCAGCCTCAACTACATTCACCCAGTGTGCCGTCAGTGAAATGTAGCGTCCCTGTCCGCATGCACTTGTCCACGCGTCGGTGGTCAAGTGGACCTTTGTGCAAAGCGCGGAACTAAGGGCCCGCCTGATGTTGAGTGACACGTGCTGGTGCAAGGCGGGGACGGCACACCGGGAGAAGTAGTGACGGCTAGGGACGGCATAGCGAGGTGCCGCAGTTGCCATCAGGTCCAGGAAGGCGGGAGTTTCAACAAGCCGGAACGCCAACATCTCCTGGGCCAGCAGTTTAGCGATGTTGGCGTTCAAGGCTTGCGCGTGTGGGTGGTTAGCAGTGTATTTCTGCCGCCGCTCCAATGTCTGAGAGATGGTGGGTTGTTGTAAAGAAACGCCTGATGGTGCCTTTGATGGTGCAGGAGAAGGAGATAAGACAGGACCAGGGGAGAATGAGGTAGAAGTCAACAAAGTGGCGGAGGCAGATGAAGTGGTGTCCTGGCTCGTCCTCTGGAGTGCATCGCCAGCACAGTCAGCAGTGGCAGTGGCAGAGGCAGAGGCAGTGGCAGAGGCAGTGGCAGTGGCGTGAACGGCAGGCGGCCTTTGTCCTGCCGTTGCTGCCTGCCACTGATTCCAGTGCTTGGATTCCAAATGACGGCGCATTGAAGTGGTGGACAGGTTGCTCTTCTCAGAGCCCCTAATCAATTTCGAGAGGCAAATTGTGCAGACAACACTATATCTGTCCTCGGCGCATTCCTTGAAAAAACTCCACACCTTCGAGAAACGTGCCCTCGAGGTGGGAGTTTTTCGGGGCTGGGTACGAACTGGAACATCTTGGGAGATTCCGGGTGTGGCCTGGCTTCGCCTAAGCTGCTGACCTCTGCCTCTGCCTCTAGCTACCCTTTTTGGTGCTGCACCTGCCTCAACATCCACACTACTTTCCCCGCTTGACATCCCCCCTGTCCAGGTCGGGTCAGTGTCCTCATCATCCACCACTTCCTCTTCCAACTCCTGTCTCATCTCCTCCTCCCGCACAATGCGCCGGTCAACTGGATGCCCTGACGGCAACTGCGTCACATCATCGTCGATGAGGGTGGGTTGCTGGTCATCCACCACCAAATCGAACGGAGATGGAGGAGACTCTAGTGTTTGAGCATCTGGACACAGATGCTCCTCTGTTAGGTTCGTGGAATCGTGACGTGGAGAGGCAGGTTGAGGGACAATGAAAGGAGCGGAGAACAGCTCTGGGGAGCAGGGACAGTTTGGGTTATTGTTCTGTAAAGCTTCGGAATTTTGGGAGGAAGGAAGACAAGACTGTTGGGTAATAGGAGGAGAGGAGGCAGAGTCTGACTGGCTGCTGGACAATGTGCTGTAAGCGTTCTCTGACAGCCATTGCAAGACCTGTTCCTGGTTCTCGGGCCTACTAAGGTTTGTACCCTGCAGTTTAGTTAATGTGGCAAGCAACCCTGGCACTGTGGAGTGGCGCAATGCTTGCTGCCCCACAGGAGTAGGCACGGGACGCCCTGTGGCTTCACTGCTACCTTGCTCCCCAGAACCATTCCCCCGACCTCGCCCACGGCCTCGTCCACGTCCCTTTCCGGGAGCCTTGCGCATTTTGAATTCCTAGTTAGAAATTGGCACTGTATACCAGTAGTAAAAATTGTGGGTGCACGTAACCCCAATATATTCTTTGAATTCCCAGTCAGACACTGGCACTATATGGCAGTAGCAAGAAATGAGGGTATTTATAACCCCAATATATTCTTTGAATTCCCAGTCAGACAATGGCACTGTATACCAGTAGTAAAAATTGTGGGTGCACGTAACCCCAATATATTCTTTGAATTACCAGTCAGAAACTGGCACTATATGGCAGTAGCAAGAAATGAGGGTATTTGTATTCCCAATATATTCTTTGAATTCCCAGTCAGACACTGGCACTATATGGCAGTAGCAAGAAATGAGGGTATTTGTATTCCCAATATATTCTTTGAATTCCCAGTCAGACAATGGCACTGTATACCAGTAGTAAAAATTGTGGGTGCACGTAACCCCAATATATTCTTTGAATTCCCAGTCAGACACTGGCACTATATGGCAGTAGCAAGAAATGAGGGTATTTATAACCCCAATATATTCTTTGAATTCCCAGTCAGACAATGGCACTGTATACCAGTAGTAAAAATTGTGGGTGCACGTAACCCCAATATATTCTTTGAATTACCAGTCAGAAACTGGCACTATATGGCAGTAGCAAGAAATGAGGGTATTTGTATTCCCAATATATTCTTTGAATTCCCAGTCAGACACTGGCACTATATGGCAGTAGCAAGAAATGAGGGTATTTGTATTCCCAATATATTCTTTGAATTCCCAGTCAGACAATGGCACTGTATACCAGTAGTAAAAATTGTGGGTGCACGTAACCCCAATATATTCTTTGAATTCCCAGTCAGACACTGGCACTATATGGCAGTAGCAAGAAATGAGGGTATTTGTATTCCCAATATATTCTTTGAATTCCCAGTCAGACAATGGCACTGTATACCAGTAGTAAAAATTGTGGGTGTATATAGCCCCAATTCTATTGCTAGGGGACTTGCAGGGTATTTCTGGGGTGAAGGTGGGGGGGCACACCGTTGGAACGGGTATCGGGGTATATATCGGGTATACGGGAATACACTGACAGTGTATTCCATTCAGGATCCTGGGAAAGCTGGGTTGCGGCGATTGAGCCCGTCAGTGCCACGTTACACTGACAAGCTTCTCCCTGGAATTTAGCTCTTACAAGAGCTGTTGTGGTTGTCTTCTCCTTCCTATCCTAGCCTGTCCCTGCCTACCCAGAATCTAAGCCCTAGCTAGCTGGACGGAAACCTCCGTCCTCGGTGAATTGCAAGCTCAGAATGACGCGAACCTGGGCGGCGCTGTTCTTTTAAATTAGAGGTCACATGTTTTCGGCAGCCAATGGGTTTTGCCTACTTTTTTCAACGTCACCGGTGTCGTAGTTCCTGTCCCACCTACCCTGCGCTGTTATTGGAGCAAAAAAGGCGCCAGGGAAGGTGGGAGGGGAATCGAGTAATGGCGCACTTTACCACGCGGTGTTCGATTCGATTCGAACATGCCGAACAGCCTAATATCCGATCGAACATGAGTTCGATAGAACACTGTTCGCTCATCTCTATTGAGTATACATGTTTTTTTTAACATTAAATTTTTTATTAAAGATTTTTCCAAGGGTTAAACAAAAGGGAAGGGGAGGGAGGAAAGACATGTTTTTTTATTCTTTACACCTCCATTGGGCCTACGGAAGAGACCCCAGTGTACAATAATTTCATGGCCAGTTCTTAATTCGGACTGAATGGAACTTCGTTTGAAGAACAGACTAAACAAATCTTCAGAGGTTCGCCCATGCTTAGGAGATCTAAAATTTTTGGGATAGGATGTCGATCCAAGGTTTAGCCCAATTGCCATATTTGAGTTGGGAGGGAATTTTTTTTACGTGATGGGGCAATTGGTGCCCATCTTTTGGAAATTAATTTGCCTTTCTCTATATCGATATGTTGGGTTTTGTAGGGTGGACTTGATGGTCTTTTTCCAACCTTGTCAACCACGTTAGAGTCCATTCACATCAGCTTTTTGATGTCCCTTTAGCTAACGGATTTATTATATTTATCATGTACTGTCTACCAATAAGTGTTTGGACACCCATGAAGATATCTGCGGTCGATTTTGAGAAAGAGGTAATTGTGGGGTACCACAGAAATGGTCGATCCTTAAAGGACATAGCAAGCAAACTGAATTACCCAAAATCGACAGTGGCCTATGTGATTACGAAGTGGAAGGTGATTGGCGGAATGTGCCCCGAGTCGGCAGACCCTGAAACTGGGAGCTAGAGACGGACGGGTGCTGGCCAGAGAAACCGCACCCAACCAATGGCTCACATACACCAGGAGTGTCACCGCGCACCCTGGAGTATTGTGTCGCTCAATCCCATCCGTAAGGAAACATCTGCTGGGGTCTACCAACTATTGGATAGGAAGAAATGTTGTTGGTGTCCAAATACTTATTGGTAGACAGTGTATATCTGATCAAATGCACCCATTGCACATTGACCCTAATGTAAAAAAAAAAATGGCTCCATCGTGTTCCCGATTTTTTTGTTTTTGTAGGGCACAAAGCGAGGTTGGATGAAGACACCGTTCCTTTAAGTCAATAACCCTACAATGTTGATCCAGAGTAAGGAAAAAGCCCCATGAGGTTGATGCCGATTGCCCCATGTCAGGGGAAAAGATAACTTCCCAAATCCAAACTGGCAAAACCCTGGATCAACTTATCTTCACCAAAACCTAAAACCCATAACCCAGTTCAAGAGAGGAATCCGGGTGCTTTTTGAACTTTGAACATGCTTTTCAAAAAGTGGACAGAGTTGTGCAGTCTCGGTTACGGACACATAACCAATAGTTTTTTCTCCATTAGGGTAAGTTCAGATGGGGCTTTTTGGACCGGAACCTGAGGCGGAGGCCGCCTCAAATTCTGGTCCAAAATCTGGGTAGCCGCGACTGAAAGGGCCTAATCCGGAGGAGCGAGTGTCTTCAGACCGAATCGTAAAGAATAAGCACTTTGTTCCTGAGCAGCTCCCATTGATTTCAATGGGAGCCGTCTTTTTGGTCAGGAATTTGAGGCGGATACGGCCTCAAAATCCTGACCAAAAATCTCAGTGTGATCGTTCCCTTAGAGTTCTTGGACCGCTGATGGAAACTTCCTTTAAACAAAACCGTCATAAAAACGTATCGACCGGACAAACTTCCAAAACGTGATGTGAACGGACCCTTTCTCTCTAACCTGGGCCCAGGCCCAGCAGAGTTGGACTATTAGGTCACTTTCTCCAGACTAGGCATACTTGTGCCCATGCCAGATTTTCCAAAAATCCCACGTAGAGCCAGATTACAAGGATTAGGCCGTAGAAACAGATCTGCAGACTGATGCTTGTCAGGTTATCTATGACGCCAGCGATACAATAGCAATGTGCTAAATCCATTATGACCTCATCCTGTCTGATCCAATAACACACATGCTGATCACATTACAATGCCCCTGTTGTTTGTAGGATTACAGCATCCGTTACCCCAACACTGAGCCTGAACCTATATAAAGAACGTGTCAGACAGAATAGAAAGCATATGTAACATCCCCGGCTGTAAATTACCAATGTAGACGGCTGAACTTTGCACCTATATTGTTAAATGGAGAAAATCCTGTAAGACGGAATGAAGTTCCAGGATGTAAAGAAATGCAAATGGACAAACATGAGGGTTTTATGAACATCTCTAGAAACAAGGAACACAAATGCAGGATGCATAATGTAGCAGAGCTGATCTGCATCTCCATTTTAGGAGCCTTCAATTATGAGAATACAATTTGCATGGCTGCCTTGTAATTCAATGGCTCACCCACGGGGTATTCAGGACACGTCAAGAGCGAGCCCCGAGACAGAACCCAATTCACCATCCAACTCTGATAACTCCTTGGGTGTAATGAACCATTAAAGTTATATAAACTCAGGAGGGAACTCGGCAATACTTCTTGACATAGGAAACCCTCAGGAATGACAATGTGTGCTCTTACATACCCCTGTTTGGTGCAAAAACCAAGGGAGATGGGGCTGACCATACACGGTGGTGCTCAATGGCTGCTCACTGGGCTGAGACTTGGATATCAGAAGGCATGACCCATCTATGACCACTAGAGGCATAGGTAACAAGCACTTCCTGTTAACTACATCTTGCTTTACTGCCTACTGTAAAGATTCATTGTTCACACTCACTAATAGTTAGACAGAGTAAATTTAGACGGGCAGTAGGGTTGAGCGATCGGGAAAGATCGGATCCCGATCAGCGATCGAGCAAATTTTACGATCGGCAGGAAAATGATCAAAAATCAAATTTTAAAAACGATTCTGAAATCTCAAGATCGGCTTAACCCTACTCCATAAACATAAAGTAACTAGGGTTGAGCGATCGGGATCGGGAAAGATCGGATTCCGATCAGCGATCGTGCAAATTTCACAATCGGGATCGCCTGGAAAATGATCGAAAATCGGATTTTAAAAACGATCCTGAAATCTCAAGATCGGCTCAACCCTAACGGACAGTCTAAAAATGTGCCAGATTTATCACAGTTGCTGATATTGGATGATCGAGCTGATGTACTTTAGTAGATATGAACAAAACTAGACATTTTTTGGGTCATACTCTGGGTCTCTTGTCACTGTAGAATATAATCAGATGTCAAGGGAAGGTCATGATGTTGACACCCCCAAGAGACCATTGAGGCCCAATGGTAATCCCGGAGCCGCTCATGTGATAGAAGAGGCCGGTAGAGGGCAGAAGACACTGGGGAAAGAAGAGTCCAGGAGAGGTGAGATAAGGTGAAAGTTTTTTAAAAAATTTTCTACACCTCCCCAGGATCTGGTGTATCTGGAGAAGAGCAAAACTAAGAACTATGTTACAAATTTTTCAAAAATTTCAAATTTGACTGAACCTGAAATTTTTGAGGTTTGCCAACTGCAAGTCATTATTGTACTCTGGGGTGTCTTCAGACCCTACAGTATAACAATCAGAGGCCCAGGAGATGTCACAATGTTGACACTCCCCATGTGTTCACTGGGGCTCAATCCATGAATTATTGGAATTATTCCTTAGGATGTGTTTCAGAGACTTTCTATGGAGGAACACTAGTTAAATCTAAATGTATGGTATTCCGAATATTACATCATGGTCTTTTGAAGATCTGGAGGTGTTCTTCATATCTAGAAGAAGGGATGGTGGGTTACTTATCTCAACTGTCAGACAATAGAGTTGGGGGCCTGAGGCTAGCTGTAAAACATGGACCTCTTCAGAATTATTTTTTGCAATACCTATTGGTAATTTTGGGGGAGAATACAGAAACTTTTTGTTTTATCCTTAACGTAGAGGCCGGGCAAAACTCATTCCTTACCCAAAGTGGTTGATATTACAATCTGGGGCTATGCATCCAACTTGACCATGGTCTACATGGAGGTTTGGATGCTAATTATTAGAGATGAGCGAGTAGTATACTATGGTATTCGAAATACTCATACTCGATCGAGTACCACTCGCTATTCGAATGTAAAAGTTCGATGCAGAACCAGCACTGATTGGCCGAATGCTATACAGTCGGCCAATCAACGCTGCTTCTTCTCCTACCTTTAGAAGTCTTCTCCGTGCATCTTCCCCGCGGCGTCTTCCGGCTCTTCATTCACTCTGCCAGGCATCGGGCCTGGGCAGAGCCGACTGCGTATGCCCGCTTGTAGTGCTTGTAGTGCGGGCATGCGCAGTTGGCTCTGCCCAGGCCCGATGCCTGGCAGAGTGAATTCAGAGCCGGAAGACGCCGCGGGGACGCTGCACGGAGAAGACTTCTCGGAGGATCCAGCCCGACCCTCACTCGTGCACTTGGTAAGTATAATTTGATCGAACGTTGCCTACCCCTGAAACGAGCATTCCCCCCCCATAGATTATAATAGGGTTCGATATTCGATTCGAGTATTCGAATATTGAGGGGCTACTCGAAACGAATATTGAATCTCGAACATTTTACTGTTCGCTCATCTCTACTAATTATATATCCACCATAATATCAAAAAACATTGATGTATAAACAGGTGTAGTCCTTATACTGTAGGTCCAAAAAGATAATATTTAAAGGAAATTAAAACCAAGGACAAAAACATTCAGTTCGAAGAACCTATAAAAGCACAAACGGATCACAGTGACCATGAATAGAGATGAGCGAGTAGTATTTGAAACGGCGGTTTAGAATAACATGCACTCATAGGAATGAATGGAAGCGGCCGGCACGCAGAGGGTTAAGCAAAGTCTGCGTGCCGGCCGCTTCCATTCATTCCTATGGGTACGTGCTATTCGAAACCGCTCATCTCTAACCATGAACAATGAACCTGGCAGTAAGTGTTTACTTTCCCCACAGCGCCACCACAGGGGAAATTAAGTATTACACATCGTCCACTGAAATGAATGGGTTGTCCATGTAACACGCTAACATGTTGGGTCCTCCAGAGTAAGAGATGCTCTTGGCTCACAGATAAACAGGGGAAATTCCATATTGAATCCACAATAGAAGAGTTGACAATTAGTTCTCTAATCTATACAATCCCTTTAAATATTCTATAATCATCAAAAACAATTTCCTAAGTCAGTATCATACTGTATATCCCCAAGGCGTTTTCTACTTGAAGCCGGCATTTGTATTTGTATTTCAATGGCATTCTATAAAGGATTATATGATTCACTTGTCAGCGTATTATCGCATTTCATCTTTACATTACATTTGTAGAGATTAAAAATAATGCAAGCGCGAGGCTGATTTACCAAATCCGAAAGCACGGGTCACTTCACAGCAAGATGAAGGTGAGCAGCTCGGAAAAGTTTTCTGGAGAACTTCTTCTATGTTAGCAATCCATTGCATTGAGCGTAAGTTATATTTCTATCAATTTAATGGACAAACTATTTAAAGTGGTACACCCATCATAGAAATGGACTCATCCAGTCTGCCTGGACTCACCAATATTTTCCTTCACATTTATGTTCTGGACCATGGTCAACACAGCCCATAGATGTGGGACATCTTAGCTATATGGTATAACATTAAGGTAGGAATACCCCTTTAAGACCATTAAAGCGTCTCTTCACCTCAATTACACTTATTCTTATTCTTATGGTAGAGTTGGAAGGGACCTCAAGGGCCATCGGGTCCTTACCATGAATGTTCCTGATCTCTCTTCTTAGGCCATCAGTTTGGCCATCATTCTCAAACAAGACGTTGCAACCGTAGTCAGCCATTTTGAAGTTCTTCTGGTCACCCAGTCTCCTACACTGACTTACCCCATATCTATGTATATTGGCCAACCTATGTCAAGTGAGTTTAAGATACTCCTTCCTTTAGTTGAGGAGCCCAAATTATATCCCACATATGTCCTAGGAGCTACAAAGAGTAGGGTTGAGCGATCGGGATCGGAAAAGATCGGATCCCGATCGGTGATCGAGCAAATTTCACGTTCGGGATTGGCTGGAAAACGATCGGAAATCGGATTTTGAATTTTCAAGAATGGCTCAACCCTGAAAGTGACTTTTCCCATAGAGAAGCATTGACTAGGGTTGAGCGATCGGGATCAGGAAAGATCAGATCCCGATCGGCGATCAAGCAAATTTCATGATCGGGATCAGCTGGGAAATGATCGGAAATCGGATTTTAAAATCGATCCTGAAATCTCAAGATCGGCTCAACTTTAACCAAGAGAACTCTTCTACTCTTTGGGTCATCCATATCCAGAGAGGTCTTAGCACGTGAACAAAAGAACCATCAAGTATGGCACAGACCTCCATAACATGACCACACTCTCCAATTGGTCCTATCTGTGGTGAGATTATCGGCGGGACCCACAAATACCATTACAATTGCTTGAAGGAGAACCAAAATTGGTGACGGCATTTACTGTACTTTACGTAAAACCAGACAATGATCATATCAGCACCTTACCTGGGTGGTGGCGACATTTGTCCCATCAGTAACTTCCACCGTCATGTTATAACTCGAGCGCAGCTCAGCATCCAGAGGTTTTGCAATGACAATTGTCCCCACTCCTTTCTCGATGTCAAAAGAACTGTCCATATTTCCTCCTGTACAAAGAGGGAAGTGTTAATGTTAGGAGAAGATTTTCACGAGTTTTAACATTTGACTGGTAGAATTATGCGAAAATGGGAAGATCCGACCAATGTATCTGAAGGAACATGAAGCACGTGATGGAGAAGGCTAATAAAAATATACATCCCTGATCTTGGTTCTGCATGGGTGGTGGTCACAACAATAGTAAAACAAATTGCTTTAGAGCAAGGGACAGACCGAAGGCCAATAGTTTGGGACGGAAACCTCTCCAAAAAAACCTTGTCCCCTAGGTTCAACACTAACTTCTTGAACATCATTCCCTACCTTCTCAGATTCTTGCTCATTTCCATCTGCCAAGACATGGGTAGACATGCCGAAATCTCAAACATCCCATAACAAGATAAGTTCTCTTCCAGGTCAGTAGATCCTACTGTGGTACATGGTAGGCAACATAACCTCCAAACCCAAACTTCTAAGAGGGCGTTTGGTGTAAACCACCCACAAACATGAAGAAGCTGAAGAAACTGAAGAAGTGTCTGCTCAGGATGCCCTGCCAAGGCCAAACGTGTGAGATTCCCTAAAATCGGGCTGAGACTGTTTCATTGCAACCAGTAAGCTGTGTGCCTTCAATGAAAACTGTAACCATAGAGCTTTATCCCACCAGAATAAAGTTGGTGCCATCCTGGAGTTGAGCCCTATTATAGAGTCAAGGGCCACTCAGCACCCTATTTGCTCTTTACTGCCAGGTGGGCGGTCCCAGGCTGTCCGCTCCAGGACCACCCAGAAGAAAGCAGGGAGCCTAGTGCTGAAATTAACAGCACCGATTACTCAGGAATGGTGGGGGCTAGAGAAAAAATTCCAACAGTGCCCGAATCAATGCAGCAGTGATACAAAAAGTTGATGAAAGATTCTCTTTAAATACATTATTAGAGATGAGCGAGTAGTATTCGATCGAGTAGGTATTTGAAATACTCGTACTCGATCGAATACTACTCGCTATTCGAATGGAAAAATTTGATGCAGAACCAGCATTGATTGGCCGAATGCTATACAGTTGGCCAATCAACGCTGGTTCTTCTCCTACCTTTAGAAGTCTTCTCTGCGCAGCGTCCCCGCGGTGTCTTCTGGCTCTGAATTCACTCTGCCAGGCATCGGGCCTGGGCAGAGCCGACTGCGCATGCCCGCGCTACAAGAAAATGGCCACTTTGACTGTAAGCGGCCATTTTCTTGTAGTGCGGGCATGCGCAGTCAGCCCGATGCCTGGCAGAGTGAATTCAGAGCCAGAAGACGCCGCGGGGACGCTGCATGGAGAAGACTTCTCGGAGAATCCAGCCCGACCTTCACTTGTGGACTTGGTAAGTATAATTTGATCGAATGTTGCCTACCCCTGAAACGAGCATTTTCCCCCCATAGAGTATAATAGGA
Organism: Leptodactylus fuscus; assembly: GCF_031893055.1. Classification (NCBI taxonomy): domain Eukaryota; kingdom Metazoa; phylum Chordata; class Amphibia; order Anura; family Leptodactylidae; genus Leptodactylus; species Leptodactylus fuscus. The sequence goes on from NC_134266.1 coordinate 263,842,481, forward strand.
TTCGATATTCGATTCGAGTAGTCGAATATTGAGGGGCTACTCCAAACGAATATCGAGTATTTAACTACTCGCTCATCTCTATACATTCTATAACTCCTAATGGATACCAAAATGCAAGGTCATCATACCATCGATGGGAGCCCTACCTCCCGAAACCCAACCACAGTGGCCATCGAATATCATTGCCAAATTCACACATCAGAAGAAGATATAAGAAACCCCTTCAGGGAAGGGGTGCAAGTGCGGAGGCGTTAGTACCTACTTTCGATACACAAAAGGTAGCACAATGCCTTATTTTCGGCATCTATATCCAGTACGAGTCCGCCATAGTGGTTTGTAATTGGACTTTTGATTCATTCGATGTTATAGAGGCCTACACAATGGTCCAGTCAGATCCAACGGATAAGATAGGAACGCTCGGGGCTCACACTATGATAACATGACACGGCCCGCACTACAGTCCAGCGCCTCACAATGCCTCATGGCCAACAATGAATGCCCGGGTTATTTCTGTCAACATCTACTTAGCTGAGACTGAAGAAAAAAAATCGATTAGAGAATTCCTTTTTACACTGGGGACATTCGAGGCGTTCAGGGGTTATCTTAAGAAATCTGCCACAATGCTTTTGTGAAAGAGAAAAATCTATTATGTCCACAAAATGCTGCTTGTTTTATGAATCTGTCAGAAATATGAAGGAAAGCGGAGCCCAGGCGGTGATGTATTGTGTAGCGTGGCTGTGATGGGGACAAATTGTCTACTAGACTCAGGCCGCGGCCTCCTCTACAGCCATTACTATGAATGAATAGTCTCTCAGATGAATATACTCTGTACTCGGGGTGCATATAAGTTCAGTTCTTAAAGGTGTTGTCCAAGACCCCATGTGGATTGGATACCGATGACTTCTCCTTGGTATAAGTCATCAGTCTCTGTTCTACACCGATCAGCTGATCCAACGCAGGAAGCTTTATACCAGGTATAGGATGCACCTGCCCGACATGTATGTGTGATTTTTGCACTTGAAAAAGGGTGTTCTACAACCCGAAACACGTTGTGCTGTACTGTTTTATTCCATTAAAGTCGTTTTCATTCATATGATCGCTTTTCGCTTTTTCTGCACGACCTTTGAGCGCGGATTCTCTTCTCCATTTGTTGTCATTCATTGTCTAGGGGATGTGCTGGGTATTACAGCTCATCCCCATTCACCTAAATAGGTCTACATGATAAATGGACATGGTGCCACTGGTCTGAAAAGCAGAAGTAGCGCTCATCCAAACAGCTGATCTGTAGGGGTCCTTCTTGCCGTACACCCACCAAACTAATACTGATGACCTATCCTAAGGATGTGCCTTTAAAGGGATTCTATTGATAACTTACCACCACATCTGAATAGCCTTAAGAAAGGCTATTCTTTCCCCTATATTTCGAATTCTTCTTCGCACCGCCGTTCCGTTGATATTCCTGGTTTTCGATGTTTGGAAATGAGTCTCCAGATAGCACTGGAGGTGGTACCCCTACACTCTAACAGCACTAGGGGCGTCTCCTGAAGACTCTCCAGTGACGCCCTCCATCTTTTTCTCAAGACCGAGTCTTTGCCACGTCTTCATCCGAACTGCACATGTCCGTCAGCCATTTTCCTGTGGCCTCTTACATGATTGTCCATTCAGACACAGTAAAATGATCGACCAACATATGCAGTCGGCGCTGTCAGATGAAGACGCGGTGAAGAGGCGGTCTTGAGAAAAAGATGGAGGGCAATGCTTGAGAATCTTCAGGCAGCACGGTGGACGCCCCCTGTTCTGTTTGAGTGCAGAGGGACGGCCCCCTGTGTTGTCTGGAGACTCATTTGCATACGTTAAAAACCAGGAATATCAACGGAATGGCGGCGCAGGGAAGAATTCTAAAGGCAGGGGAAGAATAGCCTTTCTTAAGGCTATTCCGACATGGTGGTAAGTCAAAAACGGATTCTAATGATAGTATTCCTTTAATATCTACCTCCTGTAAGAATCCCTTTAAGACGGCCCCCTAAAGCAGGAAAGTCTCTGTTTAGGTAAACATTTCTCGTCAATGTGTATTAGAATTTTAAAGAATGTCTTCTGTAATTTCAGGGATTGAGTCGAACCCGAATCTTGATTACGGGATTCCGCGAGTCTCTAATTACTGGTTTAAATAATAATTACTCAGGAACAAAAGAAGGAAAAGAAAACACAGATCTAATCAAAATTATGCAGATTAATCTCATAAAATAATTATATTTCATTCCGCTGAACACATTAAAAACCGAGCAGATGAAAGTTCTCTCATCTCTCGTGATCCTCGTTACGGCGACCGAAGAACAAAAAAAACTTACTAAACTTTATCAAGTTCTACAAACTTCAGCCCTTTAATCATAATGGCTTCTTTGCTGCTCGGGAAGCGGCGGCAGAGGAGACTGACATATGGGCTTTGTGGGGAGCGCGTAGAATTTTATGGCGTTCTCATAGCTAATGGCTTCTGGGATCCAGTCTGAACAGGCGGAAGGACCGCTGGAACGCTTGCCCTACCGGTGAAGGACACTCGGTTAAAAGTACAAAGAGAAGTTTTCGAGTAAAAGTTTAGCAGCTGAACCATTGCCAGAGTCGGGGTATTAAAAATTTCATGTGTAGATTGCGCCAGGTCAATTTAACCATGCGGTGGTAACATATTGGGTATTATGTTGTGTTCCATAAATGGGTCATCATTCCCTTACCCTGAACGGGGCAATAGGCAACATGATAATATAGTATAGTAGTATATAAAAGAATAATAAGCCTCATGCATGCCTCACCCCTCGTAGGGTCCCTTGAGATGTCTAGAAGTCCCTTGGCATACTCTTCCGGCCTACTGGCTGATGTCATGAACCCTGAGGTCTCTGGTGAGGACTATGATGAGGCCATTGGGGTGCACCAATGTCATGACACTTAGCATATAAGGGGGCATTCACACGGAGTAACGCCGGGCGTGTATCACAGCCGTACACGCCGGCGTTACGGCAGACTGCCAAACACTTCCCATTCACTTCAATGGGAGCGCTCGTAAATGCCGCTGTTACGAGCGCTCCCATTGAAGTGAATGGGAAGTGTTCGGCAGTGTGCCGTAACGCCAGCGTGTACGGCTGTGATACACGCCCGGCGTTACTCCGTGTGAATGCCCCCTAATACTGACTCATAACTGACTTACCCCAAAAGTTTTGGGTTTGGGTCAAAATTGAAATTTTTGGGAAATTTAGGTCTACTTTATTGAACCGGTTTGCTTATCTCTAATGGGTTAAAATCTGCATCTAATCTGTTCTCCTGTTCCATCGTAGAACTAGAGCAATGGCTTGAACAATAATCATAGATCCAGCGAATGACGGATCCCGGGAACCCCATTGACTATAATGGGGTCAGAGGTTGCTGGATTTTTTTGAAACAGGCTCTGCACCGGAAGCCTCGAATGGAGTCTCCAATGTAAATGTGAGCATGGCAACTTTAAGAATGATTATTTGGCACTATGGTACAGGTATAGTTATGGAAGGGTGTAAAGGTAGAAATTGTGCCCCATCTTGGACCCCATTCTCTGACATATTCACTGTAATAAATCTGCTGCATTTTACTGCAGCTCAGAGAGCTATGCTATACCTCCAATGTTACAGAAACAGCATATCGCTTGACTACGCTGTTTCCGCAACTCACGTTCACGTACAAAAAAAGCTCTTCTTGGTTGTTCCGAAAGTCCCATCTTAATGGTTGGACTTAGGAACTGTTACTCCTATTTCAGGAATTTTCCAAGATGGGAATAACCTTTTAATGTGGACCATGAATCTTCATGGCAGCAAATGATACATGGAGGATTCATGACCCATTACAAATGGGGAATCCAGTAATAGATATTGTATCGAGGCCCAGGAGCTTTATGTTACACCTCTGCCTACACTGAAAAGGGGTTATCCGGTCTCTAACATGGATAGGCCTTCACTATGAGGTCTGTGTTGGTTCAACACCTGGGACTTCCGCAGGTCAACGGTACCGAGACAGCACAGTTTGAGGTATTGTTTACATAGTGTACTATAACCTTGAGTGTGGGTACTCCAGCGCTGTCCCAGTGGAATATATACGGCAGCACTGCTGATCTGTGGGGGTCCCGGGTGTCTGACCTTGCAGATCTAATAGTGATGGCCTATCCTAAGGAAAGGCCAACAATGTTAGAAACCAGATAACCCCTTTAATTCAGCACTGCAATAAATATGGCCATGGACTTTGGTTGGCATTGGGAGATCTCCATGTCTAAATTCACTTCAAGTTCAAGTTGCAATACCATACGCAGCCACAGGTTAACAGGGGCGCCATTTCTAGAAAAAATTTTTATATCTTACACTGGGCTTATATTTCTCTCTTGGGGTCCTACAGCCCCCTGAGAGGCAAGATCAGCTCTATACATTAAACCTGAATAAATCCTCCTCGAAAGCAACTCTTACAATCCTCACCAATAACCCTTACAGGAGGTGCGCCATAACTGATAACTCCCCGCGTGTCATGGATGACAACTGACCCAGAAACCTTGACGTGAAATACTGCACCCGAAATCACATTATGTGTCATGGAAGAAAATGGAAAAACAAAACGTTTTCTGGAATTCTGAATCCACAAGCAATATTGGATTAAAGATTTATAAAGATTAAGTCTTTCCAAGACACTGATCTCCCATCGTGCATTACCGGTTTCACCAGCCAGCTATAAATAACAGGGACTGACAGCACAGGATTATTCTGCAAATATATAAGAATTATCTAGTGGACTGACCGGACAATGTCACAAGAGTAATATTCAAGAAGCATTTATTGATTTCTTGAAATTCTGAAGAATTTGGAAGAAAATTCACTCCTAAAAAGTTGTGTCCTGTAAAGTTCATAAAAATTGTTTCAACCATTTCTAGATCAACTGGGTGACAACTAGAGATGAGCGAGTAGTACTCGATCGAGTAGGTATTCGATGGAATACTACGGTATTCAAAATACTCGTACTCGATCGAGTACCACTCACTATTCGAATGTAAAAGTTCGATGCAGAACCAACGTTGATTGGCCGAATGCTATACAGTCGGCCAATCAACGCTGGTTCTTCTCCTACCTTTAGAAGTCTTCTCCGTGCAGCTTCCCCGCGGCGTCTTCCGGCTCTTCATTCACTCTGCCAGGCATCGGGCCTGGGCAGAGCCGACTGTGCATGTCCGCTTGTAGTGCTTGTAGTGCGGGCATGCGCAGTCGGCTCTGCCCAGGCCCGATGCCTGGCAGAGTGAATGAAGAGCTGGAAGACGCCGCGGGGACGCTGCACGGAGAAGACTGCTCGGAGGATCCAGCCCGACCCTCACTCGTGGACTTGGTAAGTATAATTTGATTGAACGTTGCCTACCCCTGAAATGAGCATTTTCTCCCCATAGAGTATAATAGGGTTCGATATTCGATTCGAGTAGTCGAATATTGAGGGGCTACTCGAAACGAATATCGAACCTCGAACATTTTACTGTTCGCTCATCTCTAGTGACAACCAATAGGGTCACCATTCCAACTTCTACTTGCGCCTTCAGACTCTTTAAGTCGGACTCAGGTCTATAGACCAGTATACTGAGATTGCTTTGGGTTTGCTATAGACCAGTATAGCATTTGGGAATAGGGAAGAGGGGGAAATATGATTGAATAACGTAAACTAACTCGGTGGGATATCTGGAAATGGCCAAATGGGTTGTCAGTTTTTGATACAATAATTTGTCCAAGGAGGCCATATAAAGAGAGAATTACACCTTTGACTGTAGTTTATTCCCTCTGGAGTCAGAGGATCGGGCATGTTGATATCCAACATACTTAATTTTTCTTTTCCTAAAATCTGCCACTGCAGGAGATACTGCATACCTCCATACTCACTAAATAGTGACTGGTCCCTCCAAAATTGCCAAGGCCATTCAAAACTCATCTTAATTTTGTTTCATCTTAATGGCCGCCTTATGAAAGACAAGGTTTTAGATGAGAGACTCTAGTAAGACATGCCCCCACTATGCTGCTTGCCTTTTGGGGCACCAATGAATCTCTCTTAGGGTAAGTTCACGCGGGGTTTTTTGGACCAGAACCTGAGACAGAGGCCTGAAGAATGAGCACCTTGCTTCTTTTTCTGGGAGCCAGAAAAAAAAAAACAACTGACCATCTTGTTCCAGACTCTGCTGGAGGGGGTGCGGCCAAGTAGGTTCCTTCTTGCATTTGTGGTGGGATTGCCCTCCGGTCCGAGCCTTCTGGATAGCGGTATTTCACTTCATGTCCACCATAGTCGTTTTTGATATCAGCCCTTCCCCTGGTCTTGCCCTATGCTTCTTAGACGTTGGTAGTTTTCCCACAGAGATGCAGGTCGTTCTGGGTCAGATTGTGCTCGCAGCTCGGGCCATGATCGCTCGTCAGTGGAAGTCTGCTCTCTGCTTGACCGTAGCTGAATTATTCCACCATGTGAACTTGGCATGCACCTTGGAACGTCTGTTGTCCAACAAAAACCATACTTACGCCAAGTTTCGATCCCAGTGGTCCCTCTGGATTTCGTATGTGGAGTCTAATAAGGGAGTTCTTTCTCCTCGGCCTCAGGCTGCTCCCATGGGGACCCCTTGATCACTATTTACCTACTATGTTGTTATCCCAGGTGGCTTCATTTTCTTTTCCTTTTTTTTTTTGGATGTATCTTGTGTTTCTTCAGTATTGTATTCAGGTATGTGGTTATGTTGTTTATGTTATTGTTTGGTTTTCTCGTTCTCTTCTGTCCCTATTCCGTCTCCCCTATTTTTTCTTTTCCCTTTTCCCTTCCTGTTCCTCTCTGGTTGTGTTCCCTTCTTCATTCTTTTCATTCCTTCTCGCAGAATTGGTGTCTTTGTTGAGTTTGTGTATCTGGTCCTTTGGTCTTTGTTTATTTTGTCATGTCTGTGTCATCCATGTATTTGGGTTGCAGCCCGAAGTTCCAACTTGCAATTCCTGTCCTACTGATTGGACCTATGCCGATTCTTCAAGTTATTTACAAGAGTCCCTTCTAACCAAGGTGGACAACTGTAGGAGATGGAGCCATGTAATCCATTCTAAGATTTTACAAAATACTTGTTTAATAGCTCATAACAATTTTATGGATATTTTTGGTTTCTAAAGAGGCATCTAGTTCTTGGGATTTGACCGGTCTTGAATGTTGGCCAATCCTTTTGTTCTCCAGAAAGGTTGAAGAGAAGTCCAGCCAACCCTATCTAAAGAATATTATTAGCCTCTTATCTCTATTATCTATTCTTATCTCTAGTGTTATCCGAACCGATAGTGAAATTTATTAAATTTAAACATTCATTCTAGAAATCCCAACATTCCAGGAGAATAATTTGAAATTTCATTTTCCTCTTTCCATCCTAGCTACAACGCCAGCACCATCTTCTCTAATTTTAGAATTTTTAGCAAGCACGTAATTGTCCTTGACATTTCATTTTTGGAGGTAGAGATACCAAGGTAGCCTGGTACGGCTATGAGATTACATGCTTTTTTTTTTAACGTTTTATGCTAAGAAGACATGGCATCTTCCAATTAACGTTTTAATTGATTTGCTTGGGAAATGATGCAAAAAAATTGACTGTAAAATCGTTTGAAGAATGGAGTTTCAAGGAAAAGTCTTTAATTGAAAGCCTTGGGAGAATATAGTATTTTTCAAAGAGAATAACTTTGTTCTGTTAATTAGAAGAGAAAAATAAAATAAGCATAAAAATTTCAATGGCGTAGCCGGAGATGAAAAGCAAAAGCTTAAGGTACAGCCTGCTGGAAAATTATTCATCTTCCAAATTATTTTGGCACTTACTAAATAAAAGTTACCTGAGAGTCGCCTGCAGAACTTTTGCTTTTGTCTAGGTAGGGAAAATTCTCTACAAAGAATATACCGTAATAAGAAAAAAGCAAAAAAAAATTTAAAACTACTCTGTTGCACTGTAGTAATTTTAAAGAAAATATTAGCCGTTGAACATCATCTTAAATTTGTGTCTAAATTTGTATCGTAATAAATTTTACAGCAATTTTTTAAACAAATGTTCTACGACAAGGCCACAAATTGATGGGTCTAGATCGCCTCTTGTTGGCTAGCTGGCTCATAGTGGAACATACTGAAATTCATTCTGATCCCAATTTTCCCTGACGTTTGCTCTGAACATCTGATATACATAGGACGATGGGCTGGTTCTTCTGGAAAACTGTTGGTTTGGCCAACCTTAGTCTAACCTATGGACATCTTTAGACTCCATCCAGCAAAGCTCGAATACCAACATGGTGATTCATGTTCCTACTGCTTCATAGCATTTGGGATTGTACTATCAGGTTTGGTAAGGACAAATCCCACCAAATTTTGGTCAAAGTCAACGTAAAAAAGCAGTGATAACTCGAACAATTGGCTGGCCCATGCTCATGTACCATAGAGAAGTCACTATGTAGCCCACGTCTGAATGTATATACACAGTCCAGTCAACATTACTGTGACCACCTGTCAAAATACAGTATAGCCACCTTTGGCAGAGCGGACCGCTGCGAGACGTGCAGGAAGAGAGGGGATGTTGTGATGATGTCACTGGGATGTTGAGCCATGCCGACTCCAGTGCCGTGGCCAGCTGCGCTAGGTTACGTGGTTGAGCATCCATGGTGCGAACAACCCGATCGAGGTGGTCCCACAGATTCTCGATTGGGTTCAAGTCCTGGGAATTTGCTGGCCAAGGGAATACAGTAAAGTCATCCTGGTGCTCCTCGAACCGCGCACGTATACAGCGAGCTTTATGACACGTCGCATTGTCCTGCTGGTAGATGCCATCATCCCTAGGAAAAACAATTCGCATGTAGGGGTGAACATGGTCCGCAAGGATAGATGCATACTTGTGTTAATCCATTGTGCCTTCCACAATGATGAGTGCACCCAAATGGCTGATGACACGCACCTTCTGCCATTGGTTATCTAACGTTGATGTCAAAAGTAGGCGGTGGTCACATTATTAGGACTGGACTGTGTAAAAAACGTTTTAGCAGCATACATGGAGGGATTGCCCTTACACAGATGTTTCATGGGTAAATTGAGACCAAAAAGTTGATCATAGTCTATCTGGGAGTTGCAAGACTGAATTGACCTTGCGTGTAGATAACTCAACAGAAGACTGTACAGACATGGGGTCCTTCAAGTGCAAGGCTGGCATCGGCACTAGGAAAACATCAACAAGTGCCAGGTCCATTGGGATTGGAAGGTCCATGGAGATATCAATGGAGACTCAAGTTGAGGGTAGGGCAGATAGGAGGCCAACTTTGCCTTTGTCAATCAATGGCCATAGGGTTGCCTATGTTCAAGAGGATCAGACAAAAACTAGTTATTTGGACTGGGCTGGGATTTATTCCAATTGTCTTATCTGGAGTTGGGAAGGAATGTTCTTTACTGGTATTGGGCAATTGGTGTCCACCTCATTGGGTTTTATGCCTCCTCTGGATCAACATGGTAGAATTATAGGCCGGAGTTAATAAAATTGTATCCTTACCCAACCTTAAGTACGTTATTATGAGGTTGAACATCTGACTGGTCGAGTGGATCATTCTTAGACCATAGATGATACATTATCTGCTTAGCTTCTTGAAACTGAGTGCTGCACAGTATGGTGGCCTCTATGGGTACAACCTGGGTCACCATCCGAGCCAGACACCAGCCATTCTGCCCCCCTACTATTTTCAAAGGATCAACATTTGCATAGTATATGTAATACAGGAAACACATTAATATGAGCCCATAAATTATAAACCAAAGAGCCTGTCGCATAAATTATGAATGAGGCCCTTGAAGATGCGGTGCTGCTCCCTACCGCTACGAGTTATATAATACATACATAAATATGGGCTACGCTCGTTCGGGAGAGAATTCTATAATTCCATCCATACTTCGGAAACAGAACAATTTTTACTAAAAACTGCTCAGAACATCTGGTCTGACAGGCTATAAAATGCAAGATTGAACCGTGCTTATTTTCTGCATGGTAGGGTATAAAAAGCTCCGAGCCACCAAGTTTCTCTTTGTCGGCAATGACCTGCTAGGAGAACAATTTTAAGATGGAAACTGGAAATTACGGCTTGCCGTATAGACGCATATTTAATGTGTGTTCGTAGACTTATGATAAAAATCTAGTAGGATTAGAGGGAATATGGAACAGAATGAAATAAACACATTGGAGCCGTCACAGCACTTGATTTACAAGTGCAGATGAAATTGTGGCTTGTCCAAGTTTGGGAGTATTAAATTGCTAGGAACGCAGAAACTTCTGTACAATGTATTACTGCTGAATGCAAAAAGGAGACCTTAACCCATCAGCTCATATTGGTGTCAGTAACAACACCAGCCCAGGGCCTTAGGCCCGGTTCACATGTGCGTTTGGTAATCCGTTCGGCGAGCCAGCATAGGGACCCTCCAAACGGACTACTGAATGCATAGGCAAGTGGTTAGCAGTGAAAGCACACGGACTCCATAGACTAAAATGGGGCCCGTGTGCGTTCCGTGCGGTCTCCGCACGAGTCATGCCGATAGGAAAGTAGATTGTGAAGTACTTTTCTGCAGCTCGTGGCCCTAGTGCAAAATTTGTATCTCCTCCCTTATACCCAGGGCGGCACATCAAATGAGGCAAGGTTAGGCGGCAGCCTCAGGCGGCACTCCGGAGGGGGTGGCAGCCGCGGCAATTTGATTTTTTTTTACTTTTTTTTCTAAACTAGTGCAGGAGAAGGCTGCTCTGAAAACAACCCGAGCGGCCCTCTCCTGCACTGGTTTAGACCTTCGCGTCTCAGCGCAGAGACGTCATCACGCCACTTACACTGATACGCAGACGTCTTATTGCTAGGAGAAAAGAGGAAGCGGCGGCCTATTTTCTACCTCCCCGGACCTGCTCACAGCCGCCCTCCGCTTCCTATAGTAGAAGGGGAAGTGGGGGGTGGCTGTGAGCAGGCCCAGACCCAGGCCGCAAATCCCAACTACTGCTATTATTATACTCGGGGATCTTTTCAGACCCCCAAGTATAATAATCGAAGCCCCAGTGGAGGTGAGGGAACATAATAAACAGTGTTACTCACCTCTCCAGGATCCGAAGTTAATCCTAGCAGGCTTCGGGCCTGTATGGTAATGTCCGAGACATCTTGAAGCCGGTGCTAGCAGAATCATACAGGTCTGAAGCCTGTGTTAGCAGTAACAGCCTTCGGGCCTATATGGTAACAGGCTGAAAAGACCCCTGAGTATAATAATAGATCATGGGTATGCAACTGTGGAGCATAATAGAGCTTGCAGGGGCCACAGTGGCCACCTCTATTATGCCCTATATGGGGGTTGGGTGCATGGAGAAGTGAGGAGTCAAAGACATCTGTGTTGTAAACTTTACAGAGTCAAGTCACAGCTGGAAGAAGTGGTCATGATGGTCCAAAGGGAAGAGATGGGAAATGTGGGAAGACGTCTTCTATAAGTATTACTGAACAAAATATTACTGCATTGCATTCACTGTAATGTTACCACTAGCACCCCCCCAATCATAAGATGACCATACATCCCCCCCCCCCCCAGGTATTCAGTCGGTGTCTTTTGATCGTCTGCCTCAGGCAGCAGAGAACCTAGGTTCACCACTGCATATACCATATTTAAGATTGGTACTTTAGTGCCCCTACAACATCCACATGATATAATGTGGGTGTAACCCCCATGCAAAGTGAGAGCCCAGGGGGCTCCGAGCACAGCATCATCATCAAGGCAACCCTGCCTGTGTCTTCTCATAATGACGCCCTCTGGTCCTTCTGCCGTCCTCTTTACTGCATCAGCATCCGACGCTCTGTTGCCTGGGATCGAAATCCCGTGTACTGCCAACAGCGCATGCGCGGGATTTCGATCCCGAACAACAAAGATCAAAGAGGACGGCAGAAGACCCAGGGGTGTCATTAAGAAAATACAGAGGCTTTTAACCCTAAAACCGCCTGCTTGTGTACGCTCTTGGGTCATTGTTTTTTCCATGGTCGAATTTTACATATAAAGTAATCCAAAAATTCTGAGCTATTTTTCAGCGCAAAATATTTTCTGTACAGTGTGTTGATACAGATCATGGACTTCCATCCGATCGGTTTCTATGCGCAGTCAACGGTACATAAACCAGATACATAAATATCTAGGTCAAGTGAATAATGTATAGAGAAGACACATAAAGCTCCAGGTAATGCCGGAATAATATCCAGACAGATAGACCCTACTGTAGGTTTATGAATCTAAGATCTAATCCTTACCAAACACCCGCACCATCCACGACCTTCCGCATCTATTTACAACATTCTATTTCATTGCATATTTAGAATTGTATGCAGTTTGCAATATTTTATGATAAATTGCTTCCATATCTAGGTCATCTTTTTCAAGAAAGATTTGTTTGATTCTCATATTTGCCTTCAAATTAAGGGGATAATGTGATCAAAGTAAACTCCGTGGAGCAGCGAAACGCGTTGGTCCCAGATGACAAGCTTTCATTGCATTTCCCGTTATTAACTAGCATGGTGTTTTGGAAAATGGCCAAGACTCTTCAGACGCACAAAAAAACTGAACAATATCTAAGATTAATCTATTGTGTTTATGTGAGAAGATTTAGTATTGGTTTCAGGTTTTACAACATACTCTTTTAGTGTTCTCTCTTTCCAATTAGTTTGTAGTCAATGGGAAGTTCTTAAAGAAGACATCTTGCCACCTCGACCTGTTCCAATTATTTGTATTCTTTAATAGATTCCATGCCATTGTTTCCAATGCAGTTAGAATTTTTTCTATAGTCCCCACCATTCCTGAGCAATCGGTAGTGTTATTTATAGAAGTGGTAACTCTACTGTCAGGTAGGTGGTCCGGGCCTGTCTGTTCCAGCCCACCTGACAGTAAAGAGTGTAATTAGCATATTAGGCGTTGAAACTAACAGAATGATTGGGTCTAAAGAAAAAATTCCAACTACCCTCAAATTAGTGTATTGCCACCTGTTAAGGAGGACCTTTCATGTTTTATATACTGCTAGGAGGCCGACAATGTACTGAATACAGCACACTGTTGGCTTTCCGGGTATGTTCCCCGGGCGTGGAGATATCGGTGTTGTTAGTTTTGGTACCGATATCTCCCGATTGTCAGAATGGCATCCTCACAGTTCAGCATCATCGCTGGACTGTCAGGAACGACCTCCCCGATAGTACAAGGCTATGTTAGGCTTTGTCAGGGGTGGGCGTTCCTCACAACTCAGCGATAATGCTGTGCCATGAAGAACACCCATCTGACAGTGGGGAGATATCAGTGCTGAAACTAACACCATCGATTTCTCCACCACGGGGTCACATCCCGGGAAAGCCAACAGGGCACTGAATTCTAGTGGTATATAAAACCGCCCTTTCATGAGGACATGGAAGGTCCTCTTTAAAGGATGCAAAAGTTGGAGTTGATGGAGGTGGTGAAAGGTCCTAAGAACAATAAGAGTACAAGGAAAAGTTTAGGCTAAATTCGATGTAGTAAGGAAAATAATCCTTCTTATTCTTGGCCTTTCCAACACAAGTGCATCCTTAATATTCTTTCTTTTTGGCTCATGATTGTCGAGAAGTGCGGTGCAATGTGACCAAGAAAATTTCACTCATCTCGGAATATCTCAAGCCATGAGAAAAGGTAAGGAAGGACACATCGGTATGTTCACTGGTTACTAAACTCTCATAGGTGATCGGGATGGGTCGGTTTTGAGAAAAGACGCACTCTGATACGTTCCTGGGAGTGTCGGCTCAACAACTGTCAGTTCCCTCTAAAGCCATGTTAAGATCAATAGTTGTCCTGTAGAAGTCATTGTAAAGTCTCATCTGTCTTGCCTTCAGATGGAAGGAATATCTTTGGCCATAAATACTTTATTATTGTTGACTAGAGATGAGCGAACAGTAAAATGTTCGAGGTTCGATATTCGTTTCGAGTAGCCCCTCAATATTCGACTACTCGAATCGAATATCAAACCCTATTATAGTCTATGGGGGGAAAATGTTCGTTTCAGGGGTAGGCAACGTTCGATCAAATTATACTTACCAAGTCCACGAGTGAGGGTTGGGCTGGATCCTCCGAGAAGTCTTCTCCGTGTAGCGTCCCCGCGGCATCTTCCGGCTCTGAATTCACTCTGCCAGGCATCGGGCCTGGGCAGAGCCGACTGCGCATGCCCACACTACAAGCGGACATGCACAGTCGGCTCTGACCAGGCCCGATGCCTGGCAGAGTGAATTCAGAGCCGGAAGATGCCGCGGGGAAGCTGCACGGAGAAGACTTCTAAAGGGAGGAGAAGAACCAGCGTTGATTGGCCGACTGTATAGCATTCGGCCAATCAATGCTGGTTCTGCATCGAACTTTTCCATTCGAACAGCGAGTGGTACTCGATCGAGTACGAGTATTTTGAATACTGTAGTATTCAATCGAATACCTACTCGATCGAGTACTACTCGCTCATCTCTATTGTTGTCCAAATCTGCTGATATCAGCAGAACCAGACAATCCGTTAATGTGTATGAGGATATCCCAAGTTTTCCCTGCTGTTGGTGTAAAAAAGGATTGGGTTGTTGGATTTCAACACGCCCAATCCTTTTGATCCACTGCCAGTGGTGTCTTAGACTTGCACACTCCCGCTTTACTTACTTAGAACACCCGCATGTTTGGCCAAGTTGGGCGTAGATGTGTATAGCGTTTTGGAAGTAACATCTGTCGGGCGGGTGAGTGTTTGATCTGAAGTATATGGCCAGTTTTAGGGTCATTTTAAGAGTCATTATGGGTTCTAGAAATCTGTGGATGTAGATTTAATTCTTTTCCACCATCAAATTCTCATAACCCTCATCCGGTATTACATTCGGAGCGTCTCCATTGGTTTCGTAGGAGATATTTACTACACTATTTTATTTTTCTTCAGGCATAGGCACAATCTTAAAACTTCTCCGCTAATCAGGTCAGCAAAACGATTATAACAGAAGCCCCTGAAGCGATAAAAAACAACCAGCTCTATTAAAACGGTGTATTAAAATTATTACACGACTTATGGGATTTCGTCGTTTCCTGCAGATGCCGCCAATTAAAATTACCATCGAGATATATCGATTGTGATAACCGAGCTCTTGAAAGGAATGTTTTTCCAATACGGAAAAGTCAACTTTATGTTTTTTTATTTTTTTTAACAAAATTTGGAAACTAATTTGTACATTGAAGAGTTTGTATATAACTCAATTATACTGGCTGAAAATAAAACTAAAAACTAGAATTTATGAAAATAAAAATTAGAATTTTTATTATTTAGCATTAAAAATCGTATGGGTTAATAATGAACAGAATATATTAGATTTAGTAAAAATCTAAAATTTTGAGACCGACACATACAGTCCTATGAAAAAGTTTGGGCACCCCTATTAATCTTAATCATTTTTAGTTCTAAATATTTTGGTGTTTATAACAGCCATTTCAGTTTGATCTATCTAATAACTGATGGACACAGTAATATTTCAGGATTGAAATGAGGTTTATTGTACTAACAGAAAATGTGCAATATGCATTAAACCAAAATTTGACCGGTGCAAAAGTATGGGCACCTCAACAGAAAAGTGACATTAATATTTAGTACATCCTCCTTTTGCAAAGATAACAGCCTCTAGTCGCTTCCTGTAGCTTTTAATCAGTTCCTGGATAAAGGTATTTTGGACAAACAATTCAAGTTCAGTTAAGTTAGATGGTCGCCGAGCATGGACAGCCCGCTTCAAATCATCCCACAGATGTTCAATGATATTCAGGTCTGGGGACTGGGATGGCCATTCCAGAACATTGTAATTGTTCCTCTGCATGAATGCCTGAGGATTTGGAGCAGTGTTTTGGATCATTGTCTTGCTGAAATATCCATCCCCGGCGTAACTTCAACTTCGTCACTGATTCTTGAACATTATTCTCAAGAATCTGCTGATACTGAGTGGAATCCATGCGACCCTCAACTTTAACAAGATTCCCTGTGCCAGCATTGGCCACACAGCCCCAAAGCATGATGGAACCTCCACCAAATTTTACAGTGGGTAGCATGTGTTTTTCTTGGAATGCTGTTTCTTTTTGGACGCCATGCATAACGCCTTTTTTTTATAACCAAACAACTCAATTTTTGTTTCCAAAATGAAGCTGCCTTGTCCAAATGTGCTTTTTCATACCTCAGGCAACTCTATTTGTGGCGTACGTGCAGAAACGGCTTCTTTCTCATCACTCTCCCATACAGCTTCTCCTTGTGCAAAGTGCGCTGTATAGTTGACCGATGCACAGTGACACCATCTGCAGCAAGATGATGCTGCAGCTCTTTGGAGGTGGTCTGTGGATTGTCCTTGACTGTTCTCACCATTCTTCTTCTCTGCCTTTCTGATATTTTTCTTGGCCTGCCACTTCTGGGCTTAACAAGAACTGTCCCTGTGGTCTTCCATTTCCTTACTATGTTCCTCACAGTGGAAACTGACAGGTTAAATCTCTGAGACAACTTTTTGTATCCTTCCCCTGAACAACTATGTTGAACAATCTTTGTTTTCAGATCATTTGAGAGTTGTTTTGAGTAGCCCATGATGCCACTCTTCAGAGGAGATTCAAATAGGAGAACAACTTGCAATTGGCCACCTTAGATACCTTTTCTTATGATTGGATACATCTGGCTATGAAGTTCAAAGCTCACTGAGGTTACAAAACCAATTTTGTGCTTCAGTAAGTCAGTAAAAAGTAGTTAGGGGAATTCAAATCAATAAAATGATAAGGGTGCCCATACTTTTGCACCGGTCAAATTTTGGTTTAATGCATATTGCACATTTTCTGTTAGTACAATAAACCTCATTTCAATCCTGAAATATTACTGTGTCCATCAGTTATTAGATATATCAAACTGAAATGGCTGTTGCAAATACCAAAATATTTAGAACTAAAAATGATTAAGATTAATAGGGGTGCCCAAACTTTTTCATAGGACTGTATTTTAGTTTTCACACAGTTTGCACCTTCAGTGTTTTTAGATTTTTTAGTCAGATGTTTCTATGGTTAATGAAGCACATTGATGAGCATTTTTATAAGTTTTACACTTTTAATGCCAAATACATTAAGTTTACGCAAAGACTCAATATGTGGAGTGTTGACCCTTTCATGCTGGATTATCAGTTTTTGGGCCAAATCCTGATTGGTGACAATCTGTTCTTACCAGAGGGTAAGTTCACATGGGGTTTTTTGAACCTCCGCCTCAGGTTCCAGTCCAAAATACAGGTAGCTGCAACTGGATGCTGGTGCACTGTACTAGCATCCAGGCGCGCACTCTGCTCCGGATTAGGCTCAAATGAATGGGCCTAGTCGGGAGGAGGGAGTGTCTTCAGGCGGATGTCACGAGGTGAATCCGCCTGAAAGAATGAGCATGTCGCTTCTTTTTTTCGGTGCGCTGGAAAAAAGAACTGACCGGCTCCCGTTGGGGGCCATCTTTAAATTGGCGAATACATAAATAAATAACTATATAAATAAATATTTTTGTATTGATTTTAATATTTTACATTCTAAATGTAATAGGTAAATAAATATAGAACTTTTATTAAATTTAATATTTTACATTCTAAATAGGGTTGAGCCAATCTTGACTTTTCAGGATCGATTTTAAAATCTGATTTCCGATCATTTTTCATTCGAACCCGATCTCGATCTCAATTCCGATCCCAATGCAAGTCAATGGGATTTTTTTTATTAATCGGAGATCGGATTTTAAAAGCAATCCTATTCACTATACAGCATGGAATCTAACAATTGAACGCTTTAATTGTTAGAATCCACGCTGTGTAGTGAATCACTAAGTAGCCAGAGGATTTTTTTTTTAATCCTCTGGCTACTTAGTCCCCCCTGGTGTCCACTTACCTGCAGAGATGGCTGCTCTGGTGCGGCGGCAGAGGCGAGAAGAGCAGTGTGGAGCGGCAGCGAGGCGAAGAGGAAGGAGGGCACCGGAGCAGCCATCTCTGTAGGTAAGTAACTACTAGAGATGTTAGTTTAGTCTCCCATTAGAATGAATGGAGGCAGCCGATGCGCAGGGGGTTAAGGCCGTGTGCCGGCTGCTTCCATTCATTCCTATGGAACTGATCTCGATCTCACCTAAAACGATCGTGTTCGGAATCGCCCAACCCTAATTCCAAATGAAATAGGTTTATACATAAATAAATAACTATATAAATAAATATTTTTGTATTAATTTTAATATTTTACATTCTAAATGTAATAGGTAAATAAATTAGTTTTATTAAATATGTAAAAAAAATGATTATTTGTTCCCTAAAATGACACCGTTACAATTAAACACATCAAATTAAAATTCTTAAACATGTTTAATTTCATTATTTTAATTAAAAATCACCCTCCAAACTATAAAGCAGCGTGTTTATAGCCTGCAGACTCCATGATGGGCAAAATATTCTAATAAAACTCTTTAACCAGATCACCGAGAGGAGATATCAGGAGTCACAGGAATAAGGAATGACAGAGATGAAAGGAAAAGTAATTGGATACCGACTTGCAAAAAAAATAAAAAAAAATATATAAAAAAAATATAAAAATGGAATATGTAGCATTTTGTGAACAGGCTAATATACTTCCCCAGACATCTCTATAAAACACCATTTAAAAAGCTCCAAAAGGGAGAAGAAAAAAAAAAGTCTCTGTCAGATAGAAGCAATTTAGCAAAATGTATTTTGCACCAATAATACCTTCGGATGAGCAGTTCTGCCCACAAGCTGTCTGCAGAATATAGAACATCTCTCGGGCATGCTTGCCACCTTGCAGCAGGACAGTCAGCAGAAAAGGATAGAGACAAGGAAAAGGAAGCGAGAGAGAAAAGAGAGAGAGAGAGACAGAGGTAAGTCACACGGGACAAAATTAGTGCACGAGCAAATAAGGGGTTAAATCTGACAACACAAAAAAAAACAGAAAAGAAAAAAAAACAGAATTAGTGAAAGCAAAGCAAGTGCCAAACCTGGTCGGAAAAACGAGTCAATTGGGTAAATATTTTAGTCAACTCACAAATTGTAATAAAATTTCTGAATCACTATGGGAGACAAGGTGACAAATTGTTGTATTCTGGACATGAAAAGGTTTAAAAAAGCCTTGGTAAGGGTGGGGGACCTTCGGAAATCTCAACATAAAATAAAAAAAAAAAAAAATTGAAAATACACAACTTAAATTTTTTTAAAAAAAGTTAAAATATTCAATAATCAGTCATTAATTTGGTTTTTTTTTCGGTTCGGTTTTCTCTCTCTGGACTTAAGTTTCATATTATATTGTAATTCCGTGGTTAAATTCGAATGACAAATTTCTCTCTATTGGATTAAGACAGGGGTGCGCACACTTTGTCAGCATGTGAGCTACTTTATAACATGCCCAAGTCAAAAGATCTACTACCCACTTCTTGTGGGCGGGGCCGGGGCAGACATGTGGGTGGGGCAGGGGCGGGCCTGTGTGCGGGACAGGGTGTGTCTGTGGGCGGGGTCGGGCATGTGGGTGGGGTTGGGCAGAGCAGGAGAGCAGGAGACAGTGGCGTTCTGTGGCCGCCCAGGGATCCCCGCTGTCTGCTTGTTCACAGAGTTATCTCTGGACACTGGCAGGTTGGGGCTGCGGCAGCCCCGCCTGCCAGTGTCCATAGATGACTCTCAGCCTGCACTGTGAACAAGCAGCACCCTGGCCCCCTCCATCCCTAAGAGTGGCCTGCAAGTGTCTGGAGTGCTTGTTCACAGCGCAGGCTGAGAGTCGACTCTCAGCCTGCACTGTGAACAAGCAGACACCGGGGATCCCTGGCTGCATCCCGCGATCGACCTATACGTCCATTGCGATCGACCGGTAGATCACGATCGACGTATTGGGCACCCCTGGATTAAGAGATCGCGCTCCAAGAATTCAGGATGAATCGGGCATCCTGGAAAATACCTTTAAAGGGGTTATTTGGTATTAGGGGATGTGGCTGTTTTCTATCAGGAAGAGCTTTGCGTCCTCTTCTCAGGAAGTGACATCACATCCATTGGTCACATGGCTATGCTGCAGTTCAGACCCGTGTAATGGCCATGATGTCACATGTCACAGGCAATCATTTCTATAATCCCAGATAATCCCTTTAGGGCAAATCATTGCAGTAAGGGTAAGTTCACGTGGAGAGCGTAAGGGCGGCTTTTGGCACCGAGAGTGACGCGACTCCCCGCGTCACTCTCGGGCCAAAACCCGCATTCACGACTGTCACGGCTTCCCACAATCGTGGCTTCCCCCTCCGGAGTAGGCTCAAATGAATGGGCCAACTCCGGAGGTTGCTGCCGCGATGCGGACACCACAGCTCAGTGAGAAAGGCCATGTTGATTCTTTTTTCCGTGAACGGCAGCATGCCAGTTATGCAAAAAAGTAGCCTGGCGGTTTCCATAGACCACCATTGTGAGGGGGCGGATTATGACGTGGATTACGTGTCCTAATCCACCCCCTCTGTGCCCGTGTGAACTAGCTCTAAAGATTAATATAATTAAATACTGACTGAACAGTGGGAATGTATGGGAGGGAGATTTATCAAGCCCCAAAATAGAGCTTCACAACGTTTTGGGCTTATTTACGAAAAAAAATAACATAATATGTTTGATAAATTTGGTGCTAATTATTGGAATTCAGCAAAATTGACATTACAAATTCTCTTTATGGCAAGTGTCGTAAATGTCTCAGAAGATGTGAAGTGCTTCTCGGATGACCCTAGAAAGTGGAAGTGGCTGCTCATAGGAAACAAAATAGTTAACAAATCATCCACAAAGAAGCAGGAGTCCCTTTAAATTAAAAAATAAACATACAAAATGTTAAATGATTTTTTTCAGGATGGAGTCATTGCGACTTGACTTGGTCTTACCTTCGACGTCAAACCAGAGAGGGATATTGGAAGGTTGCACGGTGACGACCCCGACAATCTCTGTCACTTTATCACTTTCCATGACTGTAAAGTTGTAGAAGGGTTCATCGAAGGTGAGGGGGGTGGCCGAAGGCAGCGGCTTCTTTATCCATTCAATATGGAGTCGTGCAGTGGAGGACTTCTGAGGACGCCCATTGTCTACGGCCTTGATCTGATTTGGGAAATAGAAGTATATGTTACTCCTCTTTTCTACAAACTTTTATTAGAATATCTTCTTGAGGGTCTGTAGCCTTGACAGAACATGCACCACTGTCTGTGGACTTTCAGGTGGTCATCCACCTTGTAGAACTCACTAAATACGCCATTGTGAGAGGTAGACATTGGTAGTTCTTCTACAATGCCAACAAAGCTAACGCAATATGAAAGAACTTTTTAGCTACAAACTTGGCTTGTTTTTTCCATAGACTTGAGTAGATGCCTCTCCATTGATTCCTTAACTGAACGGCCATCTCCCTAGTCAACATGATAGTCAAAGGAGTCTTGCTTTCCCACAACATAAGGTTCCTAGAATACAGGGGACCCTAAAGGTGGGATCTCAATCTTTCAATCATGTATGGAACATCTTGAGGATATATTATAAATGTCTACGGTGAGAAACCTCTTTAACCTCTCGATGGTGGAGAATCTCTTTACCCCAATCAATATCCCCCACACGTCTTCATAATCTGACTTCAAGGGCTTATGCCGTGGAGAGTATTCATCCTCTATCCAATGTAGTTCTCAGGATCGGTGGCAGTCTCAGTGATTAGACCTCCATCGATCAGTTATTTATCCTCTTTTCTATGGAGAGAGGATCAATAGTTTTTGTGGCACAAGCTTTAAGACTCTCTTCACATCTGTTTCACGCCAAGACCCTCTGCTAGATCCATCATGTGATGAGTACCAGCCTTGCTTGACAGAACCCATTGACTAAATACGTGGTTTTGTGACTTTTTAAAATTTGCGCCACCTCCACCACTTTCCGGAAAACGCGGCAAAAGCATACAGGTGGCCAGTTTGTCATCATTTATAACAAAAAGCTGTCGTACATTCCCCCCCCCAAGATGCACAGCCCAGGGTAGGGTACTAGAGATGAGCGAACACTAAAATTTCCGAGGTTCAAAATCCGATTCGAACAGCCACACACTGTTCAACTGTTTGAACAGTGTTTTCGAACCCCATTATAGTCTATGGGGGGAATGCTCATTTCAGGGGTACGCAAAATTTGATAACATTATACTTACCAAGTCCATGAGTGAAGTCTTCTCCCGGCGCAGCGTCCCCGCGGCGTCTTCCGGCTAGAATTCACTCTGCCTAGGCATCGGGGCCTAGGCAGAGCCGACTGCGCATGCACGGTCGGCTCTGCCCAGCCTGACGCCTGAGCAGAGCCGACTGCGCATGCGACGGCATGCCCGCGCATGCGCAGTCGGCTCTGCCTAGGCCAGATGCCTAGGCAGAGTGAATTCCAGCCGGAAGACGCACGGAGAAGACTTCTAAATGTAAGAGAAGAACCAGAACCATTCTTCCAATCAACGCTGGTTCTGCATAGAACCTTAAACTTTGAACAGCTAGTAGTGTTCGATCGAGTACGAGTATTTCGAGTACCGTAGTATTCGATTGAACACCTACTTGCTCGAACACTACTCGCTCATCCCTATAGGGTACACCTCATTTATGAAGAAGTTGCGTCTCATCTTATATAGCAGACAATCCACAGGCTTCGGCGCTCCGAGCACTAACATGAACAATGATAGCACTTATTCCTTCCATGAAAGCTTTCAGATCTTGTGCCAGAGACTCCAAAGGGAGTGCGAACACAACCAAATAGCTATCACACATGTGAAGAAGACTCTTCGTGCCAACAAAGCAACTTTTTGAAGAAGTGTAAAGATTCCGCTCAAGACCCCCAAAAAGTTCGGAGCTATCTATCAATTTAGCCATTCTGAAGATTTCCCTGTAATCCGTTCTGCGTCCTGACTCCACTTGGCCTTTTGAATAAACATTTATTTAATTACTAAGTCTTTCCATGAAAATGCCAAAAAAATTTAGCCTCCTTAGAAAAAAATGTCGGAATAACGGGAGGAAGGAACGCTAAGAGGCTAAATCAAAATAGACGCTTCCAATGAATTTTAAAATATCTATTTCTGGTTTTTAGCCTAAACGGCGGAGCGCGGTACGGCAGATCTGTTTTGAATTAAAGACAAATGTATCATTTATGGCAGCATGCTGTTCTAGCCTTTCTGGTTCCCGGGGGAGCTGGCCGCTTGCACTTGCAAATTTAAAATACAAGTAGGTAGTGAAGTGTTTTGATTTTGCATTAGCCTTGTAAATAACCTTCTCCGGCTCACTGTTAAACAACGTGAAAAGAATGGATAATGAATTCTTACTGTTAAGATGTCGTAACTCCCGGCTGAAAACTGCTTTCTCGAAGACACCATGCCAGTTTTAGGGTCGATGAAGAACTTGCCGTCTTCGTTGCCGTCAATGATGGTGTAGGAGATCTCAGCGTTAGGACCTTCATCCTTGTCGAAGGCGAAAGCTCTGTAGATGGGTTCTCCTCTTTTTTTACGGTCTCTCTCGGGAAGTTTGATCTGATAAACTTTTTCCGGGAATTGGGGTTTGTTATCGTTTTCATCCAAGACTTGAACGATCACCCAGGCGGTGGAGTGCTTGGGTGAGGGTCCGCCGTCGCTGACGGTCACCTGTAAGGAGAAGATGAATGATACAAATTATTGACTTCAGGTCAATGTAAATCATATAAACCCTGTGTATTTTCAATAGGATTAGGAATCAATAATGGAATCCAGGTCTAGTTGAGGGATTACATGGGCTGATGGTCAAAATGTCCACACAAAAAGTCCTTCAATCCATAACCTTGATGCTTCTACTAACTTAGTATTTGTTAACCAAACCTCAATGTTTATTTGGGGCAATCCTAACATCATGAACCACTGTGCTACTGAAAAAACTTATCTTAATAAACAGTATTTGGAAATCTAACGCCTAACGTAGCCTATACCAATATTGGTTGTCCATCTATACAAGACACCGTTTAGTCTACAGTTGTGTCCAACTTTATCATTCTGAAAATTTTCCTCACAAATTTTGTACAATCTTGCACAGACTCATATAGCATAAAGAATACAAGGGTAACATTGTATTTTTTAAGACCATCTTGCGCCACTCATCTTGGGATAACCTCAAGGCAAGAGGAAAAGGAAGGAAAGACACATCTGTGTTTCTTAGAATACAAGGCTATGCCCAACCGGCAACCAATCTTGACCTTCACGATTGATCGATTGATGTTCTATTGTTCTATGTCTGATTTTTGTATGTATCTGACATGACAGAGATGTCTAACAGAGCAACGTTGAAATTAGTCTATCAAAACTTGATAAAATTGTACATATTTCAGTGGAAACTAATGTAAAAAGTTAAGCAATAATGGAAGGTCCAAGTAGTGGTCCAGCCTTTCAGACGTAACCACAAAAGCATTTTTTTCTGCTCAAAAGAGTTCTGAATGTAGACGTTTGGTTTTTCTATAGATTTGATGGTTCAATTATTTTTTTTCCATATGGAATCAAAGTTTGGCCCACATCTACTAATACGTGAACAAAAGAGTAACGCCCACCGGTCTACAACATAACCCAACCCAAAACAAACACTGAGAAGACATCTTCTCTTATCTGGTACATAAAGATCACATCTAGATTTACCAAATGGACTATTGCTGAAACTGCATGACCCGACATCACTACTTAGTACATTACTTGGGACTAGGGTTGAGCGATCGGGATCAGGAAAGATCGCATCAAGCAAATTTCAGAATCGCGATTGGGATCAGCTGGAAAATGATCGGAAATCGGATTTTGAAATCTCAAGATCGGTTTAACCCAAAAAATGACTTTTCCCATAGTGAAGCATTGACTAGGGTTGAGCGATCGGGATTGGGAAAGATCGGATCCCGATCGGCGATCGAGCAAATTTCACGACTGGCTGGAAAATGATCAGAAATGGAATTTTAAAATCGATCCTGAAATCTCAAGATCAGCTCAACCCTACTTGGGTCATGAAGATGACTAAGCCAAACCAAGGATAACAGTATTGTAGATCGGAAGGGACTTGCACGAAATACGGCACGGCCAATGCTTTGTCCAAGTTTTGACTAGCCCACCAAAGCATCCTCCATGCTGTTGTAGGTCACTTTTTTGGATTATCTCACTGATATCCTATCAGAACTTTATTTTTCATGTACAATGGTATCAACAAGACTTTTAATGCAATTAGACGTAGACCTATAGCTTGAGGGTAAACCACCAGAATCATCGTGACTGCGGGTCCCGAGGTATCCCAATCCAACACCTTATCATCCTTATGGTCCGCAGTGATAAATTGCCTATAATAAGTCAAATAATCCAAAAAATGAAGACCTCCACTGTGCATAAGAGATGTCACATCTTATTACCGCAGTACGTCTCGACATTCTCTCCTTACGATTTATTATATTAGTTACATTTAGAAGACACGAGGTGGCAAGACTACATGAGAAGATGGATGAGGGTACGAGATACTGCAAAGTTTAAAACATGAACTTTGTATTTGGATGATCCGTAGGACACAGAAAGACACATCAGAGGCTTCTCCTCTTGTTTCCACTGCTTGGAGATATATTGAGTTTACTGATCTCTTTATCTAGACAGTTCCGTCGGTGAGACTATCTGAGCCGGGATGGCAGGTTTCCACACTGTTGAGTCAGGTAATTTTGATTATTACACATTGATTGCCGTGCTGTTTATCAACTCCGCAGCTCACTGCAGCATAAAAAGCCCTCCCACTGGATGGTCTATTTCACAAAAAGCTATATCTGAAGCGCAATTTCACATTGTATCATCTCCCCTGCTGGAACGTTAATGCTGAAAATCCCACTGCAGTTACACACACATTCCTAAACCTGCAACACTGCGAAAAATCAATATGAACAAGGGAAATACAGCTCGGTTCATCAACAAAATGTAAGTGTCGGTAATGTTCTTAAAGGGGATGCCCACCCTCGCGTGATATTTACTTTCCCTATATTGTGAATCTACTGTTCTGGATTACACAAACACTATAAAACATAATTACATTACAAAATAATTAGAGCCATGTTTGTCCTCCTACTTCAGCTTCCCCCAAATAGGCTGGCCGGTCGTTATGGTGGGCGGCACATGCTCAGAACTAACAACTACCCAATCAATTACCCCATGATGGTCAAAACAGCCATGACATTCTGGCAAATGGGACCAGCCTCAGCTATAAAACTGGATAAACCACAGAGCCTACACCAGGGATGCCCAATATGTCAATTGCGATCTACCGGTCGATCGCGAAGGATGTATGGGTCGATCGCGGGATCGGTGTCTGCTTGTTGACAACGCAGGCTGAGAATCATCTCTGGACACTGGCAGGCCGGGGCCTTGCACTCGTTCGCAGTCAGGGCTGCAGTGGCCCTGCCTGCAAGTGTCCAGAGATGATTCTCAGCCTGCATTGTGAACAAGCAGACACTGGAGAGCTGTCTCCTGCTCTCACACTCCACACCGCCCACAGGCCCCGCCCTGGGCCCACCCCTGGCCCCGCCCTGCCCACGAGAAGTGGGTAGTAGATCTTATGCCTTGGTCAGTTTAGAAAGTAGCTCACATGCTGAAAAAGTGTGAGCGCCCCTGGTCTACACTATTGGCCAGTAGTGCTCGCTGGAGTTCTACGACCCCTTCAATTTGCCAATTGGTTGGGGTCCTGTTGCCCATCACTGATATATTTAATGTACGTATGTGTCCTCCCTTAACTTTTTGCAAATTTTCAATGATGAAAATACAAAACATTACTGCAAAATGTTAGAAAAACCCTTGACAGGCTGCAAGTCACAACACTTTGGGTGGCCACACAGACAAATATAGTATTAGCGGGTCTTCGGTCGGCCACAGTTCTTTTGAATAATGTTGAAGCCCCAACACTGGAGAGTCAGGTCACTTATAGGAGATTAGCGTCACCACTCTACTATGTTGGGAATTCAGAAGGACAGTGGCGCAGTTCCCTCTTGTAGTCCCCCCCACCCTGCAAGCAAAGCGATCTTTGCCACTACTCTCTGAATGTCCTGGTGTAGAAAGGTGGTGGCACTTGTAGGAGGTCACTGCCAGCGCCCTATTGCATCGGGAGTTTGGGAGAATAATGGCACAGTTCTTCTTATAATTCATCCCAACCAGCTGTTGCAGATCAATTTCTTGTGCCACCTTCCTAAATTTGTGGTGCACTAGAGTGGTGGCACTGATCTCCTACAAGTGCCACCACCCTTCACCACTGGGCCATCTGGAGAGCAGAACTAGTGATCACAAGGGGGAAAGTCAACAGCCACAAGAAGGAACGTTGGCTGGCCATGGATGGGTGGGATGGTGGATTGGGGATGTTGGTCTTGGTCGACTTTCTGCAGATGAGGAGAAAGGGACTATATCCCTGTATACCAACGTTTTCAAACCTTTTCAGACTCTGGGCACCCCTGGAAAATAAATTCCCACCAAATAAAACCAAAGAAGACACAAAGATTCCAAGGATGCAGATAATGTCGTCATCTTCTGAATCAAACTGTTGTGGCCCCCTGGTGGGTCTCCACAGTGCCCCTGTTAGGAATCACTGATGTATAGTATGGACAGGGCACAGTATCTCCAAAACATGTTTTTTTTTTCTAAACTGATCATCTCGCGACATGTTAAGCCAGAACGAAATGTAATAAATGATACATCTGATTTCGTAAAATTCCTTTAAAAAATTCCTTCCCATTACGATAGGTTCTAACTTATGATTTTTAAAAATTGCAAATTTGCTAAGTCTTTGAATATGCAAAAATATAATTCCACCAAAATGTTTAGTGTGACTTGGTCTGTATTGTGAAATACTATGATTTATGAAACGTAGAGTATCAGGAAAATATTAAGTAGCAAAGTGCGCTGTGCCTGGCTGGTCTCATCCCCAGAATCCTTTCCAAGAGTGTCTGTCTGGGATAAACAATTCAGCTACTGAGGTCGTGCTCAGTCTGACAGCTGACTGCAAGTTATGACAGTATCAGGAGATGACACTGTGCACCCTTTGTCTAAAATAAATATATAAAAATCCCCTTAACCACAAGACCTTGAAGCACCGAGCACGAAGTTCATATCCTGAGCCAGACAGGGAGACCATAAATAAGAGCAAAGGAAAATCAATTTTGCTGAAATTGTTCAATTGCTGCTCTAAGCAATCAATGATATAGAGGATTCTGGAGATTTCAGTCTGGCTACGGCTAGCGCTAATATCAAAAGTTTCTTGGTTGCAATATTATAGCCAAGTATGAAGACAGATATATAATATCCGGTATATACTGTATAAACACAAAGTAATAAAACACGGATTATCGATGTGCAGTAAATACAATATAAAAAGCGTAAAAAACACAAATAATTTTTGCTTTTGCTCTTCAGACCCCAGAGTATAATAGGTGGAGGCCCACGGATTTGGGAGTGGATTCCGCCCACTAATCTGTGGCAGATTCCGTCCTGAATCTGCCTCCTATTGTTTTCAATAGGAGGCAAAGATCGTAGCAGAACATGGAAAGAATCAGCATTGGGAGTCCCTGCTTACTCGGGAGTTCCTACTTTTCCGGGACTCCCTTCTTATTGGGGAGTCCCTGCTTATTCGGGAGTCCTGGCTTATCCGGGAGTCCCTGCTTATCCGGGACTACCTGCTTATCTGGGAGTCCCTGCTTATCCGGGAGTCCCTGCTTATCCGGGACTCCCTGCTTATCTGGGAGTCCCTGCTTAATCAGGAGTCCCTGCTTATCCAGGAGTCCCTGCTTATCCGGGAGTCCCTGCTTATCTGGGAGTCCCTGCTTATCTGGGAGTCCCTGCTTAATCGGGAGTCCCTGCTTATCCAGGAGTCCCTGCTTATCCGGGACTCCCTGCTTATCTGGGAGTCCCTGCTTAATCAGGAGTCCCTGCTTATCCGGGAGTCCCTGCTTATCCGGGACTCCCTGCTTATCTGGGAGTCCCTGCTTAATCAGGAGTCCCTGCTTATCCAGGAGTCCCTGCTTATCCGGGAGTCCCTGCTTATCTGGGAGTCCCTGCTTATCTGGGAGTCCCTGCTTAATCGGGAGTCCCTGCTTATCCAGGAGTCCCTGCTTATCCGGGACTCCCTGCTTATCTGGGAGTCCCTGCTTATCCGGGAGTCCCTGCTTATCTGGGACTCCCTGCTTATCCGGGAGTCCCTGCTTATCTGGGAGTCCCTGCTTATCTGGGAGTCCCTGCTTAATCAGGAGTCCCTGCTTATCCAGGAGTCCCTGCTTATCCGGGACTCCCTGCTTATCTGGGAGTCCCTGCTTAATCGGGAGTCCCTGCTTATCCAGGAGTCCCTGCTTATCCGGGACTCCCTGCTTATCTGGGAGTCCCTGCTTATCCGGGAGTCCCTGCTTATCTGGGACTCCCTGCTTATCCGGGAGTCCCTGCTTATCCGGGAGTCCCTGCTTATCCGGGACTCCCTGCTTATCTGGGAGTCCCTGCTTATCTGGGAGTCCCTGCTTATCTGGGAGTCCCTGCTTAATCGGGAGTCCCTGCTTATCCAGGAGTCCCTGCTTATCCGGGACTCCCTGCTTATCTGGGACTCCCTGCTTATCCGGGAGTCCCTGCTTATCTGGGACTCCCTGCTTATCCGGGAGTCCCTGCTTATCTGGGAGTCCCTGCTTATCTGGGAGTCCCTGCTTAATCAGGAGTCCCTGCTTATCCAGGAGTCCCTGCTTATCCGGGACTCCCTGCTTATCTGGGAGTCCCTGCTTAATCGGGAGTCCCTGCTTATCCAGGAGTCCCTGCTTATCCGGGACTCCCTGCTTATCTGGGAGTCCCTGCTTAATCAGGAGTCCCTGCTTATCCGGGAGTCCCTGCTTATCCGGGACTCCCTGCTTATCTGGGAGTCCCTGCTTAATCAGGAGTCCCTGCTTATCCAGGAGTCCCTGCTTATCCGGGAGTCCCTGCTTATCTGGGAGTCCCTGCTTATCTGGGAGTCCCTGCTTAATCGGGAGTCCCTGCTTATCCAGGAGTCCCTGCTTATCCGGGACTCCCTGCTTATCTGGGAGTCCCTGCTTATCCGGGAGTCCCTGCTTATCTGGGACTCCCTGCTTATCCGGGAGTCCCTGCTTATCTGGGAGTCCCTGCTTATCTGGGAGTCCCTGCTTAATCAGGAGTCCCTGCTTATCCAGGAGTCCCTGCTTATCCGGGACTCCCTGCTTATCTGGGAGTCCCTGCTTATCCGGGAGTCCCTGCTTATCTGGGACTCCCTGCTTATCCGGGAGTCCCTGCTTATCTGGGACTCCCTGCTTATCCGGGAGTCCCTGCTTATCCGGGACTCCCTGCTTATCTGGGACTCTCTGCTTATCTGGGAGTCCCTGCTTAATCGGGAGTCCCTGATTATTCAGGATTCCCTGCTTATCTGGGACTCTCTGCTTATCTGGGAGTCCCTGCTTATTTGGGAGTCCCTGCTTAATTGGGAGTCCCTGATTATTCAGGATTCCCTGCTTATCTGGGAGTCCCTGCTTAATCGGGAGTCCCTGATTATTCAGGATTCCATGCTTATCTGGGAGTCCCTGCTTATTCGGGAGTCCCTGCTTATTTGGCCAATTCAGCAGAGGGAAGCCACAATGGAATGCTGATACAGGGACATCCCGTAGCCAAATACGGCGGTGGAAAATGAAAAAAATGAAATGGTATTTCGCTTAATTTTCCACTGTGTAAACCTAGCCTTATACTCCGGGTTCTGAAGAGACTCCAGAGTATAAGACAGCGGTTATTTTAGTTCACCCAAGACTCTGGTTTTCTAAAAAAACTAACAATTTGGAATATTCAGGTCAAACCCAACTCGGTAAGATCCGACCTAACATCTATAGCCATGTTATATACAGTATAATAAATCAGAATCGGAAAACGAGTCACCACTCAGATTGTCTTGGGCCACTTTCCCACCACCATCTCTACGTAGGATGGTCCTTAACATGATCTTCAAAGGGCACAAGACACCTCAAGGACCAAGACATCTCCAAGGACCTCAAAACACCCACATGATCTACCTCCATGCAACGTTATACATGACTTTGAGGACACAAACTCTTTTGAGATGTCCATACCCTACTGGGTGAACGTTGGATGCAGATACTGTACATTTGAAGACCACCCTTTGCCATTTTTTACCCTGCGTTGTTCCGTTCCTTGGGGTCTTTGGCTCTATTTTTCAGGTCATTATAAAACTCTTAAACTGTTGAAGGTTTCCTAATCCCGTATCAATTACTGCCCAAATTCTACCCGCTGGCGGACAGCCCTCCGCACATTAAATACTATGATTTATTTAGTTGAACTGGTCTGTATGGAGAAGATCAGTTCGGCCTGGCAGTCGCGTAGAGGAATTGGCTCGGTGCTGTTCTCATTCATTTTAAGGCCATATGGTCTACCTGGTGAGAACAAATCTGTTAATGATTATACAGCATGTCTTTTACTAACCATGGGATTAGGGAAATATAATTATGAATTGCATTGCTCAAGGGAAAAGTAATTACATTGAAATTGTGTATTTCTAGGTAGTGGGCTGAACCAGATCATTTCTCCACTTTATTCTCCACTTTATTCCCGGTTATTAAATTTCTGAAATTACATTTTGTAACACGGAAAAAATGTAGCAAAAAGGAAATCTCTGCATCGATGAAGCGTGACGGATCCTATAGTCTCTTCTATGATACATCACCAAGTAGAGATGAGCGGAGATTCTTTTCGTTTCTGGTACGGGTGGTTTGGCCCAAACACTCATTTTGGGTTGGATAAGTTCTTCTTGAACTGGAAGTGAAATTATTAGGTCAGATCAGGTGGAGGACCAGGGGAGGTGAGTAAAATTATCAAACAGTTATACTCACCTTCCCTCACCTTTCTTGGACACCTTCCCAATTATAAACTTCAGTGGTGACCCCTGGGATCATCCAAGAAGCCGGAAGAGGACGAACAAGGAGGAGCAGACATCACCAGGTTGCTCAGGAGAGGTGAGGGAAGGTAAGTATAATTGTTTGTTATTTTTACACCTCCCCTATTATACTGAAGAGACCCCAGATTATAATCATTTCAATTCCGGTTCGTGAGTGATAAATCTGCAAAGTTTTAGGCTCGGATGTCCAACTTTTGGAAAATTTGGGTCGAATCTGGAGAATTAAGTTTGCTCATCTCTAATCCCAAGTAATTTAGGGGAAGGCCACTTAATGTTAAACCAAAACCCCTACCCACCATGTTTTTTTGGGTTTTTTTAAGATTTTTTTTTTATATATATAACAAGAACGACAGTCCAAGACCACCTGGTTATCTGGAAAAGTAATAACACTAAGGTGAGGCATGACTGCAAATTGAGATCCTTCTCCTCCCCCATGCCTCACTCATAAGGTCAAGGAAAATTAAATTCAGTATCTTAGTTCTCGAGCTCTGCGAGCAGTTAATGGTGGAATTGGAAAGTTGGAAAGAAAATGGAACATTTCTCCAATATGAAATATACAGAAAGGTGTGACCTTTGCCCTTTGTAGGAGGAGGAGCCCCGGAAGTGATGATACGGCCTCCACACAGAGCCCTGATCCCAACATCATCCAGTCTGTCTGGGATGACATGAAGAGACAGAAGGATTGGAGCAAGCCTACAGCCACAGAATGCTTTATGGCCAAAGACTTCAGATAATGGATGGCAGATGAGTCTGATTTAGACCATCTTTCATGACACAAAAGACCAGATCAATGCCAGATATCTGCTGAAAAGTTGGTCCAGCACGTTGGATGTTTCCCATTGTTGTCATGTGCTGTAGCTACAAAGTTGTTCATGTCGTATGACAGATCTGCATCCTATCAGTGGAAGCCTAGCCTGGGCCACAGATCACGGCCGAGATCAACCGGTGATTTGTGTTTTTAACTTATGACATTGTTGTCCAAGACAAGACCTTCAGAGATTACTACGAACGACAAGCCAACCAACATGCTCGGGTTAACCGAACACATGAGATGAACAGATGTTCAAGTATATAACCTGGTTTTAATCCAAACCTGTGGAAACCATATGTCCTGTATTAAAATGTTTAATCCTGTAGCCCACATGGTTGTCTTTTTTTTTCCAAACCGAGACACAGAGTAAAGTCTACATCCTCTATTCTCCTGCAATAAGTCAACGTCAACCTATCCAAAAGATATAGTGACGCTAGAACCTACCAAAAAGAGCTGCAGTAGTTATACATCATCGGGTAGAAGACAATGATCCTCATACCGAGGCTAAAATACTCATTGACTAAGTTCTATGAAGGTGGTGGACACAACCTAGTCCATAAATATGGACCACATGGAGGTCCAAACCTTCAACCTTCCAGACCTTGACCTCATGATCCTCATACCAAGGCAAAAATGGACATTGACTCTACGTTCTAGAAATACGGCTAATCCAACGTTATTACCATGGCCTAGTTTATAAATATGGACCACACCAAGGTTCAATAAGAACATGGCTCTCATTATGGGAAGAGGGTGGGGAATTTGTTTTAAATCCTTGACCTCATGATCTTCACGCCAAGTCAAATCTAAGTTCTAAGATGGTAGATCCCTCTTTTTTTTTTTTTTTTTTAACATTGATGAATATGGACCACATGGAGGTCCAATACCAAGGGGGTGTGGAATTCATTTTTAAACCTTGACCTCAAGATCATCAGGCCAAGGCAAAAATTCACATTGACCCGATGCTCTATTAAGATGGTGGATCCAATTTTTTACTTTGGCTTAGTTTATAAATATAGACCACATGGAGGTCCAATATCAACATGGCTTTCAATGAGGCAAGAGGGTGGGGAATTCATTTCAAAAGCTTGACCTGGCGGCCTAAAAGATTTACTATAAATTAAAGGGATCCTATCTTTCAAAGACATTTTTTTCTAACTAACACGTTGGAATAGCCTTAAGAAAGGCTATTCTTCTCCTACCTTTTGTAGTCTTCTCGGCGCCGCCATTCGCTTGAAATTCCGTTTTTTCTTGGTATGTAAATGAGTTCTCTCGCAGTACTGGGGGCGTCCCCAATGCTGCAAGAGAACTCTCTCCAGCGCCGCCTCCATCTTCTTCTGGAACGAGGTCTTCACCGCGTCTAACTTCTAGGTCTCAGGCCTAGGGCAAGCCGACTGCACATGCTCGGAGCCACAAGAAAAATGGCCGCTTACACAGTATTCGAAGCGGCCATTTTCTCGTGGCCGGCAGACATGCCCTAAGCCCGAGGCCTAGAAGTCTGAAGCCTGAGCCAGAAGAAGACCTCGTTCCAGGAGAAGATGGAGGCGGCGCTGGAGAGTTCTCTGGCAGCATTGGGGACGCCTCCAGTGCTGTTTGAGTGCTTGTGCCTGCTCCCAGTGCTGCGATGGGAACTCATTTACACACTGAGAAAAACCGGAAAGTCAAGAGAACGGCGGCACAGAGAAGACAACGAAAGGTAGGAGAAAAATAGCCTTTCTTAAGGCTATTCCAACGTGTTAGTTAGAAAAATATGTCTTTGAAAGATAGGATCCCTTTAAGAAATCTTGGATTTAATTTTGTGGCTCATGGACATTCAAAGATATGCCAATTTTACTAAGAAGCCTCTATTAGCACACCTAAGATTAAGACCAGCCTAAAATCTCCCCCAGTAGTGTGAATAAGGCCACGTAGAGAGGGTGTTGTGAATTACAAACATGTTCTGTATTAGAAACAGCGCCACTCTTGTCCATAGGTGGTGTCTGGTATTGCAGTTCGCCCTCGTTTCAGATTGAGCAATACTAGACTACAGTCTATGGAAAAAATGTAGATACATAAAAAATTCTTCTTCGCCCAGCGCACTCGGATGCCTACATGAAATCAGATCAGCGCCACTGAATGAAATCTTCGGCGGCAGCTTGTTTTACAAATGATTATATCGTATCAATCTGAAAATATTCATCTTTTTCGATTTAATTTTCGGATCAGCGGGAACTAAATACCTTCATTCTGCCTTATTTTAATGAGTCTGATTGCCGCTCAGCATTGACAACAGATGGCCCCAATTTACCCAATCATGGGAGCTCTTTATATTCGAGCAGTGGCACGCCACAATGGGCGTCTATTATACGTTACAATACTATAATTGTCCTACAAATGGCGGAGGAACGGGGCATTGTGATAATGCAGGTGTGGGAGAGTTGTGCTTACACCGTGGCGTCATCTTCATAGCCGGCACACCGGGTTCTACGCGAATTATGCCCTATGAAGCCATTTAGATGTTTTTGTTGTTGTTTTTGTGTCGAACACTTTTTGGTTTGAAGCTCTTTTTTTTTTTTTGTTCATATTGTAAAAACAAAAAGAAAACAAAAGA
Organism: Leptodactylus fuscus; assembly: GCF_031893055.1. Lineage (NCBI taxonomy): Eukaryota > Metazoa > Chordata > Amphibia > Anura > Leptodactylidae > Leptodactylus > Leptodactylus fuscus. Next base: position 263,877,893 of record NC_134266.1, read on the forward strand.
ACAAAAATAAAAAATGATATCAAGTTTTAGGCCGGTGATGTTTTTGATGTTTTTGATCGATCTAACGGGTATTAAAAACGGGTGGACCTGCCCGTTTTTCACAGCGGTTTTGCATATGTTCCATTCCATTTTACCGTTTTTGACCCATTGACCCGTTTTTTTTAAATCAGTTAAAAATGGATCTATTGAAATTCTATTGGGTCCGTGTGTCCATGTTTATAACAGTGCCCCCTACCTATCATATATCATAGTATGTATATCGCCTTATGCGGTAGGAAACCAAGAAATATTTTTGATTTTGATCAATTTTACATGATGACTGGTCAACATGGACATGACATTGATGGCCTGTGAAGCAGGAGCTTTGAACAGATATAGTAGGGGTGTCAACTGTGGGATCCCCACCAATCTAATATTGATGATCTATCCCAGGGGTCCTCAAACTTTTTAAACAGTGGGCCGGAGGCAGAGCAGGTCGCACAGAGATTGGGAGCGGTGCCCTCCAATAGGTAAAATGAAGTGTGCTCCATGGCCTGGCCCGTGCTCCCCAGGAGCTTCATTATAAATGCACGCCTGCCGGCGTTGTTGGCGGGGCCAGACAGAAGTGCTTGGCGGGCCGCATGTGGCCCGTGGGCCACAGTTTGAGGACCCCTGATCTATCCTATAGTGAGGTCATGAATATTTATATATTTATATATTTAGTAGGCGCTGCTCCACTGATTCAGGAACAGTTGGAATTTTTTCTCTAGCCCCCACCATTCCTGAGTAATCAGTCCTGATACTTTCAGCACAATTATGCTCTCTACTATCAGGTGGGCGGTCTCTGACTTTATGCTCCTGTCAAAGACCGCCTACCTGATAGTAGAGAGCACAATTGTGCTTAAACTAACAGCACTGATATCTCCAGAATGGTAGGGGCTAGAGAAAAAATAACAACTGCTCCAGAATCAGTGGAGCGGCGACTACTGATGGATACTAACAACTGGAAATGGTGGAGGTAGTGAAAGGTCCCCTTTAAAGTAAAAATATATGTATACCTGCCTTTCAATTTGACTGAGCATCCAGAGGAGAGACTCTATTAGGATCCCTGGTCTTCCTAACCGATGATGCAGCCAATTGGTGGTTAAGCAGTGATGCTCCACTGTAATGGAGCCACTGATTGGCAATTGTGGCTCCCCACCAGATGGAGAGGTGAGTATTAGAGATGAGCGAGTAGTATTCGATCGAGTAGTGAGTATATATTTTATTTATTTATTTTCATTCATAGGGGAACAAAAATGACCTGAAACCCCCCTTTAAGTCCCGAAAAAGCGCTATAAAAATGCTTGATTTGAAAGAATAATTTTATCTCTTCTTTTCCGTATTTTAGATCTTTTTTTATGTTTGAACCTTTATTTTGTTTCTCTCCACTCCACGATCGTCCTCAGCAGCGAGCGGCAGTACAGACGCAATTTACTGCCCACAGGAAAAACACTTTCAAAGTTATAAGCAAAGAAAACTTTTTATCCTTCGGTGTGGAAAAGACATAAAGTGGAAAAGATGGTATGGGGGCACTCCGGAGGTGCCTGGCAACAGTAGGAAGCAAATGTGACATAACAGTAAAGACGGCAGTAGAAGTGCGCACCACTGAGATAATTGTGTAGTGTGGGCTCGCCTAAAGGGCCGACAAAGTAGCGATCTGTGCTAAAACAGTACCGGGAACGTTACATGGTAGAACATGAGGGGGGCTCATCCTCTAACCGCTGAAAGCAACAAAATGCAATTTCCAGAACAAAAAAAATTATTTACTGTAGTTCAAGGGAAAAAATATTTCACTGTAAAAAATCACAAGAATGGGTTAAATAAGGTGCCGGGTGTAGAAAATACATTATAATACTCATCTATTAGACTATATACAGCATCTCTCTCTTTGAAGGATCTGTTGTAATGCATCACCTCCCCTGCGGGGGTGCTGTAGGGAAATCAATCACTTGTGGCCACGTTCTGATGTTCATATCTAAAGTTCCATTAAGAATTTCAGTGGTTTCTGGAAAGCAAAGGATCAGGTAAAATCAACCACTGATTTACTTGTCCCCCAGTTGCCCGATGCACATGCACACTTGGCTATACTGAGCATGCATGTGTTCTGAATGGGGACATAGGAGTAAGGCCTCGTTCACATCTGCGTTGGTATTCTGTCTGGGCGAGTCCGCATGAGGACCCCCCGAACAGAATACCGAACGCAACTGCAGGCGGTGAGCCAGTGAAAGCACATGGACCCCATAGACTATAATATATAGTGTACCTGTTTACTTCACTCTTCCAGATAAACTGCTATATGTGCGGAGTAACACAATGTATGCTCATTATATGGCTTCTATTTTGCATTATAGTGCAGTTTTCCCTCCTGCTGGCTCTATCTGTAGCTTGCAGTTCTCCCTGAGCTGATGGGTGGAGACTAGCTGCCGTACAGTGCACACAGTAAGTAGAGAAGAATCTGCTCCATATTGTCTCTCTGACTCAGAAACAGCCCTAGGACCATGCAGGACATATATAGAGAAGTATTGAATTGTACTTTGGTTGTGAGAGAAAGCTCCTATTTAGCTCTAGCATAAGAGTATAACTGCTGCTATCTCTCCTTCTGTTCACGCCTCCCCTCTTGATAGACTTCTATAGACGAGTTGTTAGAGATACCTGAGCGAGAGTCTCTGATCTGAACACATATATAATAAGTCAGGGTGAAAGTCTGTTTCACAGAGGGAGAGTGTCTGGGAAGCAAGCTGATAAGTGGAGAAAGAAGCATTTTTCCCTTATAAGATATATTAGAAAGTGTCTTATAATCGACCGTACCATTCATTTTTGCAGGTTTATGGGATTATTTCAAGAATGAAATTTGTCAAAATCAGAATTTTGTCTTAAGGTACAGCACTTTGTTTAAACTAAGTGGAACAGCATAGATTTGAATATGTTCTTTTGGGTGAGCAGGGGCACAGATAGGTGAATGCTTGTATCGTGGGGGTGCCAACAGGCCACTTTTATGTATTTAGATACAACGTAAGGCCTCATGCACACAATCGAGTGTACAGGCCAGGGGTCCAATTTTTTAACAGAAGATACTTGAATGACTCAGATCCGAGCACCTTTTATGTTACATTGACTTTAATGGGGGGTTTTCATTCCATTCTAATTAGGGTTCAGTGATCGGGAAAGATCGGATACCGATCGGTGATCGAGAAAATTTCTCGATCGCGATTGGCTGGAAAATGATCGAAAATCAGATTTCAAAAACGATCCTGAAATCTCAAGATCGGCTCAACCCTAGAATACATAAACATAAAGTAACTAGGGCTGAGCGATCGGGATCGGGAAAGATCGGATCCCGATCAGCGATCGAGGAAATTTCAAGATCCTGAAATCTCAAGATCGGCTGGAAAATGATTGAAAATCGGATTTTAAAAACGATCCTGAAACCTCAAGATCGGCTCAACCCCAATTCTGATCCATTGGGCATGCTCCATAATCGGAAAGGAGCAACGGAGCACCCCTCGTACTGCCCAGTTGGTCATGAACTAAACCTTTACCATACTGTATTCAGTGTCTGTGGTCCAATTCACAGCAAAACTAATTAACCCCTAGCTTTCACAGACTAACAATTTGCTATTCTAGTCAGTTGTTTATCTTTTTTCCACTCTGTCTGTTTCAGTGTCAGTCTTCACTGACACTGGTATTCTATTCACATTCAGGATAAACAGTGCTGTCTATGTTGGAAACTCTGCTGGCATTGTAGTAGAAGAGATGAGTCTACTCAGTAAACATTGGCACATCTGTGGCGGCAGCATATGGGGCCCGTACAGGTACGGTATAACATATCAGTGTATGATCAGCTTTAGCAGGTAGCCGGCTGGCACTAATACATCTTCGCTGTGTACATTAATCTGGCCTAGAAGTAACACCGGAGTCTCGTGTTTGCCAAGTTTCACGGTATAAAGTGACAGTATTATTATAACATGTCAGGCGAGATTATTTCAGATTCTGCTTAATGGATCTAAAAAGGAGCCGGGAAATACAATGTGCACAGGCTGCAAAAGGAGCAGTAGACGGAATATGGTGGTGGTGGTGGTGGGGGGGTTATTACAGGTTATAGCTCATCTAGATTCCTTAAAGGGAATGTGTCACCAGAAAATGATGCAGTGTTAAGCATATTTAATAATTAAAATTTTTGTGATTTTTTTTTCCAATTTTCCACTTTTTTATTTTTTTATTTTTTTAATCACTAAATCCTGCAATTTTCACTCTGGCCACTAAGCCTATTAATAGATGACATCTTAATTCTGAAGGGATTTTTCTATGCAAAATCATAGACAGGATTACAATAGGAAATAATGCCTCTACTGAGAACATCACTGACCCACCATTGCATGTCCCAGTTTATCACATCCTTATAGTCAATGGGTCTTCAAAATGGATCTGTATGAAAGTAAAATTATCCTAAACCTTGAAAAATGGAAAAAATGTATCCTTAACCTGATAGATTTCTGGTTCATGTCCTCCTGACCTAAAAATCTTCAAAGTCTACTTGACAGTTATTGAGATGACCAAACACGGACTGTCAGTAATAGGGCTGAGCCGATCTTGAGATTTCAGGGTCGTTTTTAAAATCTGATTTCCGATCATTTTCCATCTCAACCTGATCCCAATCCCAATTCCGATCCTAATGCAAGTCAATGGGATTTTTTTTAATGATCGAAGATCGGATTTGAAAAACACTTCAATTTTTGGACTCCATGCTGTGTAGTGATTAAAAAAAAATCAGCCGGCTACTTAGTCCCCCCTGGTGTTCACTTACCTGCACAGATCCGCTGCCACTCCCCGTTCTTCTTGCTCCTCTTCTCTTTCATTCACATTCCTTCAGAGCGCCGTGCGTGCCCTCGCCTCCCTAGGTTAGTGATAGAGATGCTGGAAGTAGGCGGGACTTGTTGTGCTTTAGGAGACTGTGGGCGGATACAGGGCGGGGAGACGTGAGTGCATCACTCACGTCTCCCCTCCCAGTACCCGCCCACACTCTCCTAAACCACAAGCCCCACCTTCTCCCAGCATCTCTTACACTATCCTAGGGAGGCGGGGACACGAACTGCGCTCTGAAGGAATGTGAATGAGAGAGAAGAGGAGCGAGAAGAATGGGGAGCGGCAGCGGATCTGTGCAGGTAAGTTGAGCGATCGGGATCGGAATTCCGCTCCCGATCTTTTTTAGGTGGGATCGGAACCCAATCACGATTGTGAAATTTACTCGATCACCAATCAGGATCTGATCTTTTCTGATCCCGATCGCTCAACCCCAGTCAGTAACAATAAACGTCATCCCGAAAACTGGGCCGAATTTACCTAAAAAGTTTTATCCATCATATGACTTTCAAGATAAAGGGTGAAAATGTTTTAAAAAACATGCCGAATGCGCAGATCTGTATACCGCGCGCTACTGCTTTGTATTCAGATACGATCTGGCAACGTTCCCGAGGTCGCACTCCTCCGGGTGTTATCCAAAGTGATAACAGCTTTGTAAAATTAACATTTGCACGAAATGTCAGAGTGTTTGTTATTTTTAATAACCGATGTGGTGTTGAGGAAAAATAAAAAGTCAACCTTCAAAAAGCTATACAAAAAAATACATAGGGTACGGCGACAAGTTTTTTTTTTGTTGTAAACAACATATTTCACGAGCAACTGTTATTATGGAGGAACAAAAGATATACAAAGAAAAAAAAAAGTCAACTTCAAAACAATCACCGATGGAAACGCAAAGTAAATCTCACCAGAAAAACTTCTCCGGCCTCTACTGAGCTGGACACCCATAGCCTGAGTCAAAATTTGATGGACACCACTGAACAAGAGCAGATATACCGATGTATCCTGCCTTAACCTTAATCTTGGCTCAACATTTTTTCAATAAGAGTGGTGCAAGATGACCAATGTTTTTTAAAAACATGGTTTCGGGATCGGGAAAGATCGGATCCCGATCGAGCAAATTTCACGATCGGGATCGGCTGGAAAATGATCGGAAATCGGATTTTGAAATCTCAAGATCGGCTCAACCCTAAAAATGACTTTTCCCATAGAGAAGCATTGACTAGGGCTGAATGATCAGGATCGGAAACGATCGGATCCCAATCGGCAATCGAGGAAATTTCACAATTGCGATCGGGATCAGCTGGAAAATGATCAGAAATCGGATTTTATAATCGATCCTGAAATCTCAAGATCGGCTCAACCCCATTCATGTTTGGCCATCCAGTGGTTGTGTTGTGAGTTGCAACCAGTTGAGGGTTTGACTAGAATGTCACAACTGAATTTATAACCCAAAAAATCGGAGCCCATACCCAAATTTGGGTGGATACTTCTATACCGAAGAGGAAGTAGTTGGTGCTTGGGAGAGGGTGACCGAAATCTAATCTGTTCATCTCCTTCACTTTAAGGCTAGGTTATCTACGTTGGAGACTTTGTCAAAATGTCCTCCTGAAAATTGGTGGAGGAAAATATCCTCCATGGAAGTGTTATACAGTGTTATAGTAAATGGGGTAAGTTGCACTCTAGGTGTTACTGGCTCTCCTTTGTTCGGTTTCCCAGATGGACCCGAACAATGGTAAGGTAGCACCAATGTAAACCAGAACCCGAGCTGGGGCAGAGCTGGTGTCATTCAAGAACTGGCCAAAGGGACATGGAAGAGGAGCAGATAAATTTTAGTTCCTTCTATCCAACTGAGACCCAATTTGATCTTTGATATGGGGTTCCCCACTTTTGCCATTCAGTTTTTGTTGAACAAACTCATCTTGACAACTAACATGTTATAACACAATCTCCAGCTATTCCTCTATTGTTCTAGATGTTGGGAAACCACCATTAATGGCCGTCATTATAACGCCCTTATGAACTGATAGGGGTGAGTGGCGGTATATAACAAAATCCTTCACGTTTTTGATTTTCTTTAAATCAGTATGTAATGCTCCGGCCCCTCGGGCTCTTTACCCGGAATAACAAAGTAGAATAAAGGGGTTATCCAGTTTTTATAAACTATGGGCCAAATAACAGGATCCATCAACACAAAATACTTGCTAATATATATGTTGTTTAAGCTCAGCACTGTTTAGCTGATTTATTTTCAGTTCATTGACCTCAGCTGTGATGTTTCATTGATCAACTCACTACCCCTCCCTGTGAGCAGTTCAGCCAGGAAATGAAACATCACATCAGCACCTCGTATGAGGGAGTGACTTATTACTTGCGATAAGTGGATAAGGGAGGGATACATATAGCATAAATAACAATGATATAAGGAGCAGCAAAGTAAAATAAAGCCAAGCAAAGGGGGCGCAGTGAGAATTTAGCACTGCATATTATTTATGGAAGTTGGATAACCCCTAAAGATGTCTCAACTTAACGTTCTTGGAACTCAATGCCACTGGGCTCCATATATCTGTGCCGATCCTGCCTTCTTATGTGGCAGCCCTATTAGGGACCACGGTATGAGTGTGCGTAATACTTCGGCACCCCCCATACTCATAACTCTATTTGCCTCTCGACTTCTATTAAAGTTCTAAGTAGCGCAAATCAGATTGAGAATTTCCATCCTCGTTTCCTGATGGATAAGTACGTGAGCTCCGTCGGACCTTGTTAGATGCAACGAGCGTAAAACATGCCTTCATTTTCTCAGTATGCGCGCAGATCTGAACTGCTTAGGCCCATTACGACGCGCAGAACTTGGCACGAGGCAGCACAAGACACAGGAGACATCGCAGGCTGACATTTAGACACGAACAGGTGCGGCACCCCACCTCTAATTGGTCACCACGGAGGTAAGTACCTCATAAATGATAGCACAGTGAGCAGCAGTAAGGTTGATGAGGCATCTGTCAATCCAAATCGTAAAGCTAATCTGGCGGTGGCAGCTATATAGTCGAATCTGAATATGCATAAAGCTCACATGGAGTATATTAAAAGAAAAGCAATGGGTTTCTGGAACGGAAATTTCAGCAACCCGTCAAATCTCTCAATCAGTCCGGCAACAAATGCATTATGCACCTGTCATGTCTACATAAAATAGAGATGTGGGCCTGAGATCCGAGCTCAGGTTATGGAGACTGAGGTGCGTTTCCTGAACAGAGTCGTAGTTGTTCATCCGAGATAAAGAGAAGGCAGATTCTGGAGATAAAGGATGATGTGCGGAAAAACAAAGCAACACGAAGCTCCAGGGTAGAGATAGTCTAGTCAGCTGGAAGCCCTCATTATCCTTCCGAATATGTCAACTCAGATTTCTAGTTTCTTCCTATAGATATGTAAACAGTTTTCAGACAAGTTAACCACCACTGATGGGTGAGACGAAGGATCTTCTAGACCAGTTGTTGGACCTCAAGCTACCGGAATGAATGGGAAACTAAACGTAATCATTGGTTTAACGTTGAGATGTGGACCTAAGATTGGTGCTCAGGTTATGGAGACTGAGGTGCATTTTCCTACAGAGAATTGTTCATCCGAGATAAAGAGAAGGCAGATTCTGGAGATAACTGATGATGTGTGGACTGGAAAAACAAAGGAACACAAGGCACTAGAGTAGAGATAGTCTAGCCTACAATGGGTCAGCTGGAAGCCATCATTATCCTTCCAAGTATGTCAAATCAGATTTCTAGATTCTCCCTATGGGTATGTAAAGTGGGACAAGTTAACCACCACTGATGGATGAGACAAAGGATCTTCTAGACCAGTTGATGGACCTCGAGCAACCAGAATCAATCGGAAACTAAATGTGATCATTGGTCTAAAGTTGAGATGTGGGCCTGAGATCGGGATAGACATAGTAGGGTAGAGATAGTCTAGACTACAAAGGGTCAGCTGGAATCCTTTTGAATAGGTCAAGTCAGATCTCTACATTCTTCCTATAGATATGTAGCAGTAGTTTTCAGACAAGTTAACTGATGGGTGAGACAAAGGATCTTCTAGACCAGTTGAAGGACCTCGAGCAACCAGAATCAATGGGAAACTAAATGTGATCATTGGTCTAAAGTTGAGATGTGGGCCTGAGATTGGTGCTCAGGTTATGGGGACTGAGGTGCATTTTCCTACACAGAATTGTTCATCCGAGATAAAGAGAAGGCAGATTCTGGAGATAAATGATGATGTGTGGACTGGAAAAACAAAGGAACACAAGGCACTAGAGTAGGGATAGTCTAGCCTACAATAGGTCATCTGGAAGCCCTCATTATCCTTCCAAGTATGTCAAATCAGATTTCTAGATTCTCCCTATGGGTATGTAAAGTTTTTAGACAAGTTAACCACCACTGATGGGTGAGACGAAGGATCTTCTGGACCAGTTGGTGGACCTCAAACAACCAGAATCAATGGGAAACTAAAAAAGTTGAGATGTGGACCTAAGACCAGTGCTCAGATTTTAGAGACTGAGGTATATTTTCCTACACAGAATTGTTCATCCGAGATAAAGAGAAGACAGATTCTGGAGATAAATGAAGATGTGTTGACTGGAGAAACAAAGCAACACGAGGCTCTAGGGTAGAGATAGTTTAGGCTACAACGGGTCAGCTGGAAGCCATTAAAATCCTTACAAATAGGTCAAGTCAGAGTTATGCATTCTTCTATAGATATGTAAACAGTTTTCAGACAACTTAACCACCATTGATGGATGAGAAAAGATCTTCTAGACCAATTGGTGGATCTTCAGCAACGGGAACCTAAACATGATCATTAGTCAACGGTTATTAGATTTAACAATGAAGGATAGTGTGGTAGACCAACATCGTCTAGAAAGAAGTCAGCTGAATTAAAAAGTTTTGGGAAATAGTTCCGAAGGAACATTCCAAGAAAGATTGTTTGTTCTTCACCCAATGTCATTGAACGTGTATGGCCAGTGGCCAATATGGACTCAAATGTCAACATAATGATTGTTCAATAGATGGTCATTCGTTCAATAGCTCAACCATCGGCCTACTCTCTCTCTCTATATATGAGGAGATCTTGTTCAACATAAGTGGTTGGGTTTGGTTGCTTCATGGACATCGACTATGAATTATTTTGGAAATTTTTGGGGGATATTCAGTTCGAACACAGCTCAGGATGAGGCGGTATCAGTGACCTTTGCCTATGGTGACAACAGCCCTAAAGGAGATACAAGACATATTCCCTATTTTCACAAAAATGGAATAGCCTTCAAAATTTGCCAAAATTATTCCAAAGTCACCTGATACGGTACACATAGGTGATGTATAGGCCCTTGATACATCCCTCCAGTCCTTCCAGTCCTCGTCTTCTAGTAGTTTTCAAGACACAATAAATGCAAATCTCTATTTCCAGCATTATTAGCATTTGCTATATATCAGTACAAATCTGCTCCCTTGTTCCAGATTTCCAATTTATGGGTTTTTATTTGCAAAATCTTCGAAGTACATTTGCACTTATTGTATCTCCGAGGGTTTACTATGAGCCGCTGAGTCGAATATCACATCACATCACAGAACAAATAAGAATACAAATGGGTACAGACTCATTCCTAGGGGTCTGCAAAAAGTACAATCTAACACCTGTATTGACTTTTCCGGGGGAATATGCCGGCTAAATTGTATCAATATGACACGTTAATAAACCCTCACGGCGGGAGCCCTGGATTCTATAATTTCTTCTCTATAAAAGTCTATGAACATGGCTATAAACATTGCAAGTGCACAGCATGGGTCCCCAGCTCATCTGGTATGGAGAACGTTACCCGTTAACATACATTAAGCCCAGCCTTAAAGCAATTCACGATCAAGCAACTGGAATGTAACCTCTAAGGAACAATCCAAATCTTATCAACTTACAGATGCACACGATAAAACTGAGCAAATACTAATGCAGCCTGACAGGTGCAGGATAATGTACCAAAAGACCTCTTGTTTCCCATAACCGGCCCTGGAAATGGCCGAGGCAACGCAAAACAGTAAAAAGCAAAGGCAAATAAAAATGTAAAATGCAACGCGAGGGCGGAATGTGCAAAATGGGATCTGCCGAATAAGGTCATGGAAAACATTAAGAGGCAAAATAGAGCAGGACTTAGAACGGCAACCTTAAAGGGGGTGTCCCACAGTCACAACTTATCACCTAGTCGTACAATGGGTGATAAGCTGCAACCCATTGTTCCCTCTTAGGATGGAGTAGAGATAGGTGAACTTCGCGAAATTCGTCTTGCCAATAGTTGTGAGGTTCATCAACAAGTTTCGGAACTGGAAGTGCTATTATTATACTCTGGGGTCTCTTCAGCGGCAGGAGTATAACAATTGGAGGTCTCAAGGACGTGCTGAAACGTAAGAAACAGCTCATACTCAACATTCTCCTCCTCTCCAAGGCTCCACCACAGCGTGTGGTCCTCTTTCCAACCACCTCTGTCCTCCTGGGTGAGGGGAACCATGGGTTGACATCATGATGATTAAGAACAAGCATCATGATGTTGACGGGCCACAGGGTGACCGCTGAGGCCCAATCACAGACCCCGCAGTTGCATAAAAATAAGAAACAGATCATATTGACCTTTCCTCACCTCTCCAAGGCTCCACCACAGCATCTTTCCAACCACTTCTGATCCCATGGGTGACGTCAGCAGCCCCAAGGGGACCTCTGAGGTCCAATCAAAGCCCACAAGATTCTGATGTCACGTAGGAGGCCAGAAGAGGTTGGAATGGACTGGTGATGGACCTCAGTGGTCACATAGGGTCCATCAACATCATGATGCTTGTGTCTAAGCACCATGATGTCAATGCATGTTCCCTTGATGTCACCCAGGAGGCACAAAGAGGCCCTAAGACACAAGGAAAGAAGACCAAATGCCACAGTAGAACCCCTGAAACGAGAGGAAAGGTATTAGCTGTTTATTATACTCCGGAAGCTGAAGAGACCATTCATGGGTGGCAAACCACAAACATCTCAGGTTCTAACGATTTGTGTAAACCATCATCAGGCACCCCTTTAAGTATCTTCTGCAAGTTAAAAGCCCATACATTTGATGGGCTCTATCAGTATAACTCTAAAAGTAGAGTACAAATCTCTACAGGGGTTCCTTCATTCTAATGATCACGAGGTAGCCATGTTTTCTACAGACTGTCTAGAGTTGGGGTCTATTTTTCTAATACAGAGTTCTAATGATAAATTTCTGTCTACCTACAGCCACCACTAGAGGGAACTTAGGAGCCAACTGCATACAGATTATACATTGAACTCAATAATAAGTCAGTATGCAGTAAACTCCTGAGCTCCTCTAGTGGTGGCTATGGGTAGCAAAGTTTATTTTATGCCTATTCAGAGGATTTAGAGCTCTGTATTAGAAAAATGGAGCTCCGACGGTTATTAAAATACGTCAAGAAATGGAATTAGCACCTATTTACATTAGAAAAATAAAATTGTGTTCAATAATAGATGTTCCCTTTAAGCTAAGCCTGTAAATCACATAGAAATATAATACAGATTGTGTAGGAGATAATTATTTTTTTCCCCCAGCAGTTCAGAAACGTATTGTATCGAGTAATCTGTCTCAGATGCTGCCGATTCAGCAACTTTTTGAGGTGAAGTCTTTCCAAACAGAAGATCAAAGAACTCTTGGGGAATACGTTGAATCAAAGCCTTCATTACATATTCAAGCTTTCTCCTGGCTTCTCAATTCTCATTAGAAATCATGAAATGAGCTTTTATTTACACTCGCCCCATTTACACGGCTTCAATGGGAAGTAGTCGAAGTCATTTAAGAAAAATTCTGTCGAAAAAACCTCCTAATTTACAAGCCGGCCGTGCCGCGGTGCTACAGACGAGCATGAAGAGAGCAGGAAATATCAGGTTTCTAAGCTCATAAGGAAGCATTGACGAGAGGTTACATCAACAACCTTCGTTACTACTGTTTATTATATGGAAACGTGACCTCCGCATGGTGGAAGGACAAGTATCTTCTGGAGAACATGTAAAACCAGCCTGAAGAAGAGCTGCTCTCTAATCTACCGCCATGGCCCAATTTATTTAATGTGTTCAATTTCACCAAAGGGTTTTATATTAAACATAGTATTGTATGTACCAAGTTAATGCAGATCATGTGAATTGGTGCTAAACTGCAATAGTGCTGTTGTTATCGGCTGTGTCCACTGTATAGTTGTGGTAAAGGTGGCAGTACTAGATATATAGACACCTATCGATCTGATATGTAAAGGGAGTCTGTGACCAGACCACAGCAAATCAACTCAGGCTTACAGATAGATAGTTTATGGTCACCTGAATCAGACAGCGATTTACCCATGAAATATTAGTCCCTCTGTTGCTCCTCCAATTTCTTTGGAGCAATGAGGGCATTACTGTTTACCTCTTTGGAATAAAGGTAACACCCTCGTTGATCCAAATAACTAATTTGCATACGGACTAAAACAGCAAGCAGTGATTCACAAGGGAAAAACACTGTCTGACTCAAGTGCTCCTAAACTATCTTCAGGGCTGGGGTGATATGCTGGGTCTGGTGACACTAACCTACCTATCTGCAGGGCTGGGGTGATATGCTGGGTCTGGTGACACTAACCTACCTATCTGCAGGGCTGGGGTGATATGCTGGGTCTGGTGACAGTAACCTATCTATCTGCAGGGCTGGGGTGATATGCTCGGTCTGGTGACACTAAACTATCTATCTGCAGGGCTGGGGTGATATACTGGGTTCTGGTGACACTAACCTATCTATCTGCAGGGCTGGGGTGATATGCTGGTTCTGCTGACAGTAACCTATCTATCTGCAGGGCTGGGGTGATATGCTGGGTCTGGTGACACTAACCTATCTATCTGCAGGGCCTGGGGTGATATGCTGGGTCTGGTGACACTAACCTACCTATCTGCAGGGCTGGGGTGATATGCTCGGTCTGGTGACACTAACCTATCTATCTGCAGGGCTGGGGTGATATACTGGGTTCTGGTGACACTAACCTATGTATCTGCAGGGCTGGGGTGATATGCTGGTTCTGGTGACACTAACCTATCTATCTGCAGGGCTGGGGTGATATGCTGGTTCTGGTGACAGTAACCTATCTATCTGCAGGGCTCGGGTGATATACTGGGTTCTGGTGACACTAACCTATGTATCTGCAGGGCTGGGGTGATATGCTGGTTCTGGTGACACTAACCTATCTATCTGCAGGGCTGGGGTGATATGCTGGTTCTGGTGACAGTAACCTATCTATCTGCAGGGCTGGGGTGATATGCTGGTTCTGGTGACAGTAACCTATCTATCTACAGAGCTGGGGTGATATGCTGGTTCTGGTGACACTAACCTATCTATCTGCAGGGCTGGGGTGATATGCTGGTTCTGGTGACACTAACCTATCTATCTGCAGGGCTGGGGTGATATGCTGGGTCTGGTGAGACTAACCTATCTGCAGGACTGGGGTGATATGCTGGTTTTGGTGACAGTAACCTATCTATCTGCAGGGCTGGGGTGATATGCTTGGTCTGGTGACAGTAACCTATCTATCTGCAGGGCTGGGGGATATGCTGGGTCTGGTGACAGTAACCTATCTATCTTCAGGGCTGGGGTGATATGCTGGTTCTGGTGACAGTAACCTATCTATCTGCAGGGCTGGGGTGATATGCTGGTTCTGGTGACAGTAACCTATCTGCAGGGCTGGGGTGATATGCTGGTTCTGGTGACACTAACCTATCTATCTGCAGGGCTGGGGTGATATGCTGGTTCTGGTGACACTAACCTATCTATCTGCAGGGCTGGGGTGATATGCTGGGATCTGGTGACACTAACCTATCTATCTGCAGGGCTGGGGTGATATACTGGGTCTGGTGACAGTAACCTATCTATCTGCAGGGCTGGGGTGATATATGCTGGTTCTGGTGACACTAACCTATCTATCTGCAGGACTGGGGTGATATGCTGGTTCTGGTGACACTAACCTATCTATCTGCAGGGCTGGGGTGATATGCTGGTTCTGGTGACACTAACCTATCTATCTGCAGGGCTGGGGTGATATGCTGGTTCTGGTGACACTAACCTATCTATCTGCAGGGCTGGGGTGATATGCTGGGATCTGGTGACACTAACCTATCTATCTGCAGGGCTGGGGTGATATGCTGGTTCTGGTGACACTAACCTATCTTTCTGCAGGGCTGGGGTGATATGCTGGTTCTGGTGACACTAACCTATCTATCTGCAGGGCTGGGATGATATGCTGGTTCTGGTGACAGTAACCTATCTGCAGGGCTGGGGTGATATGCTGGTTCTGGTGACAGTAACCTATCTATATGCAGGGCTGGGGGATATGCTGGGTCCGGTGACAGTAACCTATCTATCTTCAGGGCTGGGGTGATATGCTGGTTCTGGTGACAGTAACCTATCTATCTGCAGGGCTGGGGTGATATGCTGGTTCTGGTGACACTAACCTATCTATCTGCAGGGCTGGGGGATATGCTGGGTCTGGTGACAGTAACCTATCTATCTGCAGGGCTGGGGTGATATGCTGGTTTTGGTGACACTAACCTATCTATCTGCAGGGCTGGGGTGATATATGCTGGTTCTGGTGACACTAACCTATCTTTCTGCAGGGCTGGGGTGATATATGCTGGTTCTGGTGACACTAACCTATCTATCTGCAGGGCTGGGGTGATATGCTGGGGTCTGGTGACACTAACCTATCTATCTGCAGGGCTGGGGTGATATGCTGGTTCTGGTGACACTAACCTATCTATCTGCAGGGCTGGGGTGATATGCTGGGTCTGGTGACACTAACCTATCTATCTGCAGGGCTGGGGTGATATGCTGGGGTCTGGTGACACTAACCTATCTATCTGCAGGGCTGGGGTGATATGCTGGTTCTGGTGACACTAACCTATCTATCTGCAGGGCTGGGGTGATATGCTGGTTCTGGTGACAGTAACCTATCTGCAGGGCTGGGGTGATATGCTGGCTCTGGTGACACTAACCTATCTATCTGCAGGGCTGGGGTGATATGCTGGTTCTGGTGACAGTAACCTATCTATATGCAGGGCTGGGGTGATATGCTGGGTCTGGTGACAGTAACCTATCTATCTGCAGGGCTGGGGTGATATGCTGGCTCTGGTGACACTAACCTATCTATCTGCAGGGCTGGGGTGATATGCTGGGTCTGGTGACAGTAACCTATCTATCTGCAGGGCTGGGGTGATATGCTGGGTCTGGTGACAGTAACCTATCTATCTGCAGGGCTGGGGTGATATGCTGGGTCTGGTGACAGTAACCTATCTATATACAGGGCTGGGGTGATATGCTGGGTCTGGTGACACTAACCTACTTTTTTAATCTTGGTATTTCAAAATGTACAAAATACTAAAGGCTAATGGTCATGGTCATTGACTCAAGTTGGGCCAATTTTACAAATTCTTTCTATTGCACTTCTATTCGAGAGCTCTTCATTTTTATTGTTTGGAAGAGTTTCATTTAGAAGAAAAGAAACCTCTTAAGGCTTATTCAGCACATTGTAGGCAAAAATTACAACAATTAGGAGAGGAAATGTTAATGGCTGGTGGGTGGGGGCCGCATGTACGCCAGAGTCTAATTAGCCGCAGGCAGCCAGCCATGTACTAATGGACTGCTAATGTAGTGGCATCACCAGAGGGCAACATGAATATGGTGGGGGAGAGTCAACAAAGATGGCAGCCAGGCCTCTATATGTTATACCCA
The DNA here is from genome assembly GCF_031893055.1 of Leptodactylus fuscus. NCBI lineage: Eukaryota > Metazoa > Chordata > Amphibia > Anura > Leptodactylidae > Leptodactylus > Leptodactylus fuscus. The sequence goes on from NC_134266.1 coordinate 263,894,586, forward strand.
ATAATAAGAGAAGTGTCAGAAACAGATAGATATGAATGGATCGATAGCAGATAAGCAAGTAGATAGATAGATAGATAGATAGATAGATAGATAGAAAGATAGATATGAGCTAGATATATAGATAGACAGGAGATAGAAAGATAGATAGATAGATAGATAGATAGATAGATAGATAGATAGATAGGAGACAGATAGATAGATAGATAGATAGATAGATAGATAGATAGATAGGAGATAGATAGATAATAGATAGATAGATAGATAGATAGATAGATAGATAGATAGGAGACAGATAGATAGATAGATTATAGATAGATAATTGCTAGATAGATAGATAGATAGATAGACATAAATAGATAGATAGATAGATAGATAGATAGATAGATAGATAGGAGATAGATAGATAGATAGATAGATAGATAGATAGATAGATAGGAGATAGATAGATAATAGATAGATAGATAGATAGATAGATAGATAGATAGATAGATAGGAGACAGATAGATAGATAGATTATAGATAGATAATTGCTAGATAGATAGATAGATAGATAGACATAAATAGATAGATAGATAGATAGATAGATAGATAGGAGATAGATAGATAGATAGATAAATAGATAGATAGATAGATAGGAGATAGATAGATAGATAGATAGATAGATAGGAGATAGATAGATAATAGATAGATAGATAGATAGATAGATAGGAGACAGATAGATAGATAGATTATAGATAGATAATTGCTAGATAGATAGATAGATAGACATAAATAGATAGATAATAGATAGATAGATAATAGATAGATAGATAGATAGATAGATAGATAGATAGATAGATAGGCGGTATGATGCCTCCTGTGAAGATAATCCCATTGCCTATTGGAATCCATCCAATCCTCTTCAGTTGGATAAAACTATGTCACACATAAGCTGCTGCCAAACCTTTGCTTCTAAAGATTGCTCTGATGTTTGGTCGGCTAATTGAATTTCAGGAGCTGCAAAGAGAAAGTCCACTGTACAATAAGAAAGCCATAAAAAGAATTAATTAAAAATAAAATGAAAAAAAAATAAAAACAAATTAAAATCTGTCACTAAGTAATTGTCGGTAAAACCTGGAGCTCATTATAGACACAGATGTATTTTTTTAGCTAAAGATGTTTCCTTTCATGAAACTCTGTTTTGGTGACTCTTTTTGCCCACAAACACTGTTCTAGAACGTTCTGAGAATAGAGTGGAAGGGTTAGAAGGCTGTATAGCCAACCAGACCATATGGTTTATGACAGCAGAAGAGGAGTGTGCTGTATCTGAAGAAAAAAAGTGACCTCTCCAATTGTGATTTTGTTACTTAAAGGTGCGGGCAACTAAAAACCAATGGAATGTTATACAAAGAACAGGAATTTTTTTTAAAAAATGTAGCCAAACCGATCATAGGAATGATAGCAGCAGAAGAAGAGTGTACTGATCTTGTGACATCAGTGACCTTTTGTCTCATGTTATTATATGAGTACAGAGCCACCTATGATTTAAGCAGTATAACAAAGTCAGCAGGAATAAAAAGAATTTATATTTTGTAGTCAATCAGATGATGATAGTGATGGCATCTGCAGAAGAAGAGAGTGCTGATCTTGGAAGAGGCAGTGACTGATCAACATATGTGATTTTATTACAAGCTGCATGTGACAATGCCATTGCCCTCAAACAAGCTGTTGTACAAAATCTCTATATCCAGTCAGATTATAATAATGATAATAATCACAGCAGGGGAGAAGTGTGCTGATCTTGTGGGAGCCAGCGACCTGTCGACTCATGTGATTATGTAACTGAGAACCAAGATTCAGATCAATGGAGCAATATCACAAAGTGAAGGGCTAATGCAAGATTTCTAGCCAATTAGATCATGGCTATAGTGTCAGCAGCAGGAGGGGAGTATGATGATTTTGGATGAAGCAGTGACCTGTTTAGTTTAGTTATATTACTGGGTACTAGGCTGTATATGATTGGAACAGAATCTTGAAGCAAACAGGAATGAAAGAAAAATGTTGCAGCCAAGAAGATTATGGCAATAATGTCAGCAGCAGAATAAGAGGATATTCATTTTGGAGGAAGCAGTGACCTATTATTTTGCACGGTTATATTACTGAGTTACCTGTGATTGGAGCAGTGTCTTGAATTAAGCTGTAACAAAAGAAATATACTACGACCACAAAGTTTAGGATAGTGATTGCAGCAACGGAAGAGAGTGCTGATCTTGGATGAAGCAGTGACTGGCCTAGTTGTGTGATTTTATTATGAGCTGTGTGTAATAGAAAACAGCCTTCAACCAAGCATGAATGCAAAATCTCTATAGCCAATTGCAGGTTATGATGATGATACTGGCAGCAGGAGAGCAGTGTGCTGATCTGGACATAATCAGTGACCTGTCAACTTATGATTAAGTAACTGAGGAGAAAGATTCAAACCCATTATGAACTAAGGGCTAATAAAATCTTTGTAGCCCATCAGATCATGGGAATAATGTCAGCAGGAGAATGGGAGTATGTTGACTTTGGTTGAAGCAGTGACCCATTTACTGTTATATTACTGTGGACAAGGCTGTATTTGAGCGGAGCAGAACCTTGAAGTGATCAAGAATGAAAAAAGTGTAGGCATTTTGATTATTATGTTGATGGCGGCAGCAGTGGAGGCGTGTTCTGACTCTGAGGGAGGCAGTAACTTGTCTATTCTTGCGATTTTGTTACAGATCACCATGTTGTAGACAACTCAAGCTTATGAAGTGAACAATAACTAAAACCTTACAGCCAATCAGATCGTAGGAATATTGACAACAGTAGAAGAGGATTTTGTTGATTTTGGATGAAGCAGTGACCCATTTACTTTTATATTACTATGGACAAGGCTGTATATGAGCGGAGCAGAACCTTGAAGTGAGCAAGAATGAAAAAATTGAAGGCATTTGGATTATAATGTTGATGGCGGCAGCAGTGAAGGCGTGTTCTGACTCTGAGGGAGGCAGTGACTTGTCTCTTCTTACGATTTTGTTACAGATCACCATGTTGTAGACAACTCAAGCTTATGAAGTGAACAATAACTAAAACCTTACAGCCAATCAGATCATAGGAATAATGACAACAGTAGAAGAGGATTGTGTTGATTTTGGATGAAGCAGTGACCCATTTACTGTTATATTACTGAGGACAAGGCTGAGTATGAGCAGAGCAGAACCTTGAAGGGGGCAAGAATGAAAAAGTTGTAGGCATTTGGATTATTATGTTAATGGCGGCAGCAGTGGAGGGGTGTTCTGACTCTGAGGGAGGCAGTGACTTGTCTCTTCTTACTGATCACCATGTTGTAGACAACTGGAGCTTATGAAGTGAACAATATCTAAAACTTTATAGCCAATCAGCTCATAGGAATAATAACAGCAGTAGAGGAGGACTGTGTTGATTTTGGATTAAGCAGTGACCATTCCTTTTCTTTGACTGTTTCAAATTGATTATTTTTGGACGGCTGCTAATCCCAAGCCATATCCTTACAGTTCTAATGATAATTTTAATATCTGTATAAGAATTGCTCTATTGGATGGACCCGCTCTCCTTAATAGACGCAGTATGTGCCTTTAAGTACAGCGCGGGGTAACGAACAGGACGGCCATATGCTTTACTGAACTTTTATTGAAAATAAAGTGAAACTAATCCCATAAATACCGATGATACATCTTACCTTTAAAATAGTAATCTGGCTCCGGGGAGAAATAAGCCTAATGTCGTTAACCGCGGCCCGCAGTGCTGTATAATGAAGTTGATAAAACATGCTGTAGGGTAATCTGCCATGTCACAGACATGGATTGATCAGTATGATGTCAGATTTAAGAGCCCCGCTAAAACCAGATAACGGCCACGGGAGCCATGGGATTTTAATTCCAAGATAAATCTGGTTCTGTACTTTTTCGCTTGCACCCGTTCTTCCGAGTGGAAAATTTTATAACCTTGCCGGTATTTCAGATCTCATCTAAATCTTCATGTAACGGAGCCTGATGACAACATAATCCCACAAAGCAAATTGGAACTCTCCAAGGAGCCATCATGGGAGCCGCTCCATCCGGATACATTCTACACAGTTATTGATTCCTTGTATTTTCTTTGATTGTATCTTTTCCATTATTGAAGAGCGTCATTTACAGCAAATTGGAGGCTTACTTTTGTTTTTATGGGGCGCTTCAAAAAGTTAGATGGAATTCTTGAGGGATGAGCGCCGCATGATGTAGAAAACAAACGTTAAGCCCATTGATTTGACGGCAAACGTGGTCCATTCAATGGTTTCCAATGTGATGTTTATTTGTCCATTATCTTACATTGTATTCAAAGGGTCAGTAGATGAAATGTATGGAAATACAGTACTGTATACGGTACGGCAAACCACACTCTTTTGGTCTCTACTGGTCCATGGACCATTGGTAGCCTATAGATATGCTGGGAGCTTTCCTGATATGTCAAATGAAGTATGATGACCATACAATGATATCTTGAAGTTTTCAGTTTATGGCCTCTAGGAAGACAAGGAAAATCTTAAAGAGAATATTGCAAGTCGTTTCTGGTTCTGGTTTAAGGGAAAATTCTAAGGCCTTTCTTACAGGGGTTTTGCCCTTAGACATTCCCCACCTATTAGAAGGGCTCTTTTATAAGACGATCATAAAGCTTTCCCCTACTAGGACTCCCAGACATCTGCTGTAAGTGTTCAATTTCCCTGCAGTGCCACCACTGGGGAATGTTAGCATTACACTGTGTCCATTCACATCAATGGGTTGCCTATGGAATGTAGGACAGGATGGGTCCACCGGAACGAGAGACATCCTTCGTAACCGCTCTTCACTCTGGAGATTAAGATTCTGAACAGGGGTCCCCTGTATGTGTATATAATGTAGGAGGGACTATATATGCTCATCAGTAGGGTTGAGCTGGTCTTGAGATTTCAGGATCGTTTTTAAAATCCAATTTTCGATTATTTTTCCAGCCTATCCCGATTGCGATCGTGAAATTTGCTTCATCGTCGATTGGGATCCGATCTTTCCCGATCGCTCAACCCTACTCATCAGTATGTTGACAAACAGAATATAATTGATTTTTGTAACCAACTCCATCAGTGCTTCATGTACTATATTTTTCTAGCTAGAGATGCCCAAACTGGTTCAGATTGAACTAGATTCAACCTGAATTTTCCAACAGTGACAGCATTTTTATACCACACCCGAAACTTTCGGAGTTTGTCACCCATGAACTTATACTCAATCTTCCCTTACCTATTCTAGACATCTTTGTGTTATCTGGGGCTCCCCAGTGTCTCTTCTGGCCTTAAACCATCAAGATGTTGGCACATGTCCCCTATGATTTGGCCTCAATGGACCTCCAGGGTGCACGATGTGGACCCAAGGGGCCAGATGTTGCTGGAAGAGAACCTCGAGGAAGCACCAGACACCATGGACGATCAAGAGAGTTAAATATCAGTGTTTATTACGTTTATACCCCTCACCTAGGCCTCCACTTATTACACTCTGAGGTCCGAAGAAACCACAGAGTTACATTGGTTTGTGACAAATTGATGACCGAACTTATGCAGACTGAACAGGATTCAACTCAAATTCTCTAAAAGTTTTGGGCTTGACCCAAACGCCCAAATTTTGATGTTTATACCCATGCGATACCATTATACTCTGCTGTCTCCGTATTCCAGAAGAAGACCACTATTAGTTATTTTACTCACCTTCCCTGGGCCTCCAGTTACTCTGGTGTCTGAAGAGATCCCATATAGGGTTGATCCGATCTTGAGATTTCAGGATCGATTTTAAAATCCGATTTCCGATCATTTTCCAGCCAATCGCGATTGTGAAATTTGCTCGATCGCCGATCGGGATCCAATCTTTCCTGATCCCGATCGCTCAACCCTAGTCAATGCTTCTCTATGGGAAAAGTCACTTTTAGGGTTGAGCTGATCTTGAGATTTCAGGATTGATTTTAAAATCAATAGGGTTGAGCCGATCTTGAGATTTCAAAATCCGATTTCCGATCATTTTCCAGCCGATCGTGAAATTTACTCGATCGCCGATTGGGATCCGATGTTTTCCGATCCCCATCGCTCAACCCTAATCCCATAGTATATAGCATAATAGAATATATGCAATAGTATATAGAACAATAGCACGTCTGAACAAGTTTGGCCCAAAACGAATCTGAGGGCCGAACCTCACGAACATTCATTGAAACGAATCTCGTGAGGTTCACCCCTCACTAGTGACAAATTATTTAGGCCCGAAAGGAATCTTTGGACTGAACGACCTGAGCCCGTCACGAATCTTCCAGCCCATAAAACTGGATGTATTATTTATGCAACCCTTACTGCAAGCTATAATGTAATTCCTGCTTTCCTTCATTCTATGGAATGTGGCCTATAAAGCATTTCATGGGGGCGCCGTTTCCTCCCCTGATCCGTTACTCGGTCACTGGCGCTAATCTTTTTACATTACACCGCGAGATGCACACAATTAATTTTACGGCATAATTTCATTTTATGTCACGACGTGAGCTTATCACAACCAAGATGCGATCTAGGTTACGGGAAGCCGATGGATTTCACATCTTAAAAGCAACTGCACTTGATAAGGATAAGTAAAGTACATTAAAGTCCATTTCCTATGACTAAAGTCACATACAAAGAGATAACCAGGAATAGAGAGAGCGCTCCCCGGTGGTTCTGTGATTGTACTAATTAATATCATTACATGACGGCACAATAGGAATTAACGACAAGTGCAACCGTTACCGTAAATACTGGAATAGAAGGGAAATCGATTTAAGTCTTTCCTTTCTTACATTCAAAGGAAACTATCTCTAGAAATAAGAGGATCCCATTAAAAAACTAAACGTCACTCTCTGCCCCAGTCCTGATGTTGGTTCACAGACCTCTGGGGTATAAAGAGCCAGGTAAACTGCCCCACCCTAGAAGAAGAGACAGGCAGCACATGAGTCCAGTGGATACTTCTGAATTGCTAACATTGGGGGGTCCATAAAGAGAAGAACAGATTATTAGGTTCTCACCACCATGTGCAAAATGAGGGTCAACCCTGACTCCTATGGGACTCAACTATAATAAATAGGCATTTGTATTATCAGTACAATAGGACTGAGCTGATCTTGAGATTTCAGGATCGATTTTAAAATCCGATTTCCAATCATTTTCCAGCCGATCCCAATCTTGATCGCCGATCGGGATCCAATTTTACCCTACAGTACAAGCAACTGCTGGTTTGTTTGCTCTAAAGGCAACAGTGTAGCTTTAGGGGGTGCTAATGTTATAGTTGTATACGGCTCTAGTGACTGCCGGACACATTGTCCCACCCTAGCAGAAGAGAAAAGTAGCACTGGTCTAAGAATCCCCTTGCATTATAAGTATAAGATAGTTGGTGCAACATATTGGCATCAAAATTAGAAGTGTAGTTATAGAAGGTGCAAAGGTTGCAGTTGTGCACAGCTCTAGTGACTGCTAGAAACACTGTTGCACCCTAGTAGAAGAGATAGGCAGCACCGGTCTACATATTCCCTTGCATTACAAGGTTGCAGTTGTGCACAGCTCTAGTGACTGCCAGAGACATTGTCCCACCCTAGCAGAAGAGAATGGAAACACAGGTCTAAGTATTCCCTTGGATTGCAAGGTTGCAGTTATGCACAGCTCTACCCAAGCAGAAGAGAAAAGCAGCTCAGGTCTTCGTATTTCCTTGCATTACAAGCTAACTGGTTAAATTAGTGTACTTGTAGCTATAGGGGTGCAAAGGTGGCAGCTGTGGACAACCCTGGTGCCTGAGGGGACACAATGCCTTCTTCAATAGCACATGGGTCTTGCTGTTGCACCCTAGCAGAAGAGATAGGCAGCACAGGTTTAATTATTCCTTTGCATTACAAGGTTGCAGTTGTGCACGGCTCTAATGACTACCAGGCACATTGCCCCACCCTAGCAGAAGAGAAAGGCAGCACAAGTCTAAGTATTCACTTGCATTACAACCTAGTTGGCGTTCTATATTTGCTTTAAATTCAGGGGGTGCAAAGGTTGCAGTTATAAACAATCTATTGGCTGCAAGGCTTTCCCACCCTAGCAGAAGGAAAGGGCAGCTCAGGTCTCAATATTATCTTCTGTCGTAGATACAAGCTAGTTGGTTTAATATATTTGCATTAAAATCAGGAGTGTTACTATAGGGGGTTGTGCATAGCTCTAGTCTGCCAGACACACTGTCTTACCCAAGCAGAAGAGAAAAGCAGCTCAGGTCTCGGTATTCCCTTGGATTACAAGTTAGCTGGTTAAATTAAGAGTGTACTTGTAGCTATAGGGGTGCAAAGATGGCAACTGTGGACAACCCTGGTGCCTGAGGGGACCCGATGCCTTGTTCAATAGCACTGGGGTCTAGGAAACACAACTTATGCCTCTGAATCATTGTCCACCAAATGGAGTCACCATATGTTCTCACAGGCATTGAGCCGGGGCTGACCTATATATCAGATTTTAACATTCTTGTGACCTTCTCGAACAATACACTTAGGCAAGGAGCAAAAAAGAGCATTTCCAACTTTCCCACCATTGTGTTACCCCCCAACTCATTGGCATGAAAGGAAACGATGAATCTACTTCCTGTAGACAAATGGCCGGGAAACGAAGTAGTCCACTATAAATGGTCTGACATCTTCCAACTAACTCATCAAACTATGCTGGGATGGGTCATGTACCCCCAGAACTGTTTATGTGGTGCTAAGTAATGGACCAGCAACTGTTTTTGGTCTTCTCATACAATGAAAACCAAAAAATGTGGCACGTACTGAAGACCAGCCTTGGTTGGGTGAAACCTGGATATGGTGGAGGCCACTACTAAAGGGCTGCCACAGTAGATAGTGGCTCGGCCATATAGAGTTTGCCCTCCCGATCAATCAGGGCTATGGCATATTATTGTTAGGTATATTCGGGTTGCTGTCTGGTGGTGTTATTTGGGTGCCCTATGGCAAAAGTTTTTGAGGACTGTATAGTTGAATTTGGGCAGTATAGGGTAAATCGTAATGGGGTGCACTAATAAAAAGTACCGTATGGGCACGATGAACCTAAGGCCGGCCCTGGACATACCAACTGCACCCGTCCGTAAGCATTAACCCCTCATATCCAGCTCTGTAGATCAGAAAGGGCTTCTAGAACGTCAATGAATCCCGGCACTTGACTAATAGCGAGAGCGGCGGGATTCCTTTTTATGCAGTATGATAAAAGAAAAACATTAACACTGCCGCCTTCTATTACTCCGACTACGCCATTATTTATTAATGCTGAAACGCTTTACAATGAGAAGACTTTTTATTACCCGGCATGAAGTACAGTACAAATGGCAGAGCTTAAAATAAAACTCTACACTATCACTCAGCCGCCACTTTACCTCCAGAAAATGCTCCGCCTGTTGTTCGCGATCCAACTTTCTTGACGTCGTGGTAATGAGACCTAAAGGGAAGCGAAGGAGACATCATTTCAGTTTCCAAATCTGTATCGGGAAAGTTTGTTAAGTCATTTGTGGTTGTCTTAATATCACACTCGGAGACTCTTAGATCAATGTAAAGTCGAAAGTTCATCATTCATATAGAGCAAATGTAGCAGCGTTCAATAATTCAGACACTGGTTAGTTCTAGGGTTGGATGAGGCTGTGAAATACAAAGTAACTTTCTATAGTAACTGTATAAGGCATTTCGTTGTATGGATTTTAAAGGGATCCTATCATTGGATGCCCTTTTTTTCTAACACCTAGGAATAGCTTTAAGAAAGACTATTCTTCTCCTACCTTTAGATGTCTTCTCCTCGCCGGCGTTCAGTAGAAATCCCAGTTTTCTTCGGTATACAAATAAGTTCTTTCGCAGCACTGGGGGCGTCCCCAATGATGCCCCCAGTAACGCCTCTATCTTCTTCTGGAACACCCTCTCTCTGTGTCTTCTTCCATCCTGGGTTTCAATCTTCTAGGCTTTGGGCCTTGGGTAGAGCCGACTGCGCATGCCCGTGGCCACAAGAGAGATGGCCGCTTACTCAGTAAGTTGTGTAAGCGGCCACAAGAAAATGACCGCTTACACAGCTTACTGAGTAAGCGGCCATGCGCAGTTGGCTCTGCCCGAGACTTGAGGCCTAGAAGATTGAAACCCAGGATGGAAGAAGACACAGGGAGAGGCCGGTGCAGAAGAAGATGGAGGCATCACTAGAGAGTTCTCTCGCGGGATTGGGGACGCCTCCAGTGCTGTTTGAGGACTGGGGACCGCCCCCAGTGCTGCAAGAGAACTCATTTGCATACTGAAGGAAACCCGGATTTCTACCGAACAGCGGCGCGGAGAAGACATCTAAAGGTAGGAGAAGAATAGCCTTTCTTAAGGCTATATCTACGTGTTAGTCAGAAAAAACGGGTATCCAATGATAGGATCCCTTTAAGTTCTGGGACCTCCACGATTAAGAGAATGGGGTCCTGTGTTCCCTCATATGAATGGGGTGGTCAAACATAGGTGATGTCACTCCATTCATCTCTATAGGGCTGCCAAGGAGATGACTAGTCACCTAGCATTGACTGTTCGCCCACTGCCTCATTCCAGAGGACCCCTATTCTTAAGATGGATGGGCGTCCCATCAATCCAACTCATATTTCCTATTCTGTAGATTACTACTATAGAGGACTATAATATTAACCATCGATCCGTAGGAAGTCCATCAATATCTTATCTATTGTAGGTTCTACTCCCGATACCATTGCTGACCCTATCTAAAGGACTGCAGCACAGTGCCATACATTTGTTAGTGGTTCTGTCTGGTACTGCAAGGAGAATTGGACTGAGCTGCAATACCGGGCACAGCTACTGACAATTGATGGCACTGTGCTTGGTAAGCAATGAAAAAAATGCAATACTGGAACAGCCTAGTCAGTCTTCAGGTGTCAGACATCTACCAAGTTGATATTTTTGGCATAAATCAATAATACAGTCTCAAAATCCCTTTAAAGGTTGTCACAACAAGTCAATTCCTTCTCTAAGTATAATTTTTCTGGGGTTTGATAACTAATGATTTAGAAAAGAGACAAATCTGATCCACTAAAGAGAAAATCTCTCTGCTCTGGCTTATAGGAGGGGAGGGGTGGACGACAATCAAGAGTCCCCATCCATGATAGCTGTAAGTCATAGCAGGGTCTATAGATTCCGATGACAAGATCCTATCTGGAGGACACTTTGGAGCAATCACTTCCCACCAGGGTCAATTTCTTATGAGAACAGTCACAAACAATGTATTAGATGTCATTGATGATCTGTCATGTGTACAACGATAACCAAGATTACCAGTGGACACGCACATATTCTGCACAGATACTCTATGGATAGGGACATCACAATCACTTCTTCTGGAAGGACCAAAGAACCCAGCCTGAGACTTCTGCCCATGCATTGCAAGTCACACATCATAAACATCAAGCATACATGGGCACCAGATATCTCCTCCACATAATGACCAATGTCCAGATGAATAGTGGCTCTGTAAGTCCCTGCCTGGTAAATGGAACATAGCAAAAGTGGTCAACCCTTGGTGTTCTTCCCATCTTCCACACATGGACACCAAATATATACTCCACCTAGAGATCAAAGTCAAGATAGGAACGATGGATTTCTGCCCCGTCTGGCAAACAGAACATAGCGAAGGTGGACAACTCTTGATGTTCTCCCCATCTCCCATTTTTTAGATCTGGAATTTCCTCCAACTATCTTGAAACCATCATGTGTTGAAGGACACATGGATGCCATATAAATGCTCTACCTAAAGATCAATGTCAAGATAAATAATGACTCTATAGACCCAATGGATTTCTGCCCCAATTGGCAAATAGAACATAGATAAGGTGGACAACTCTTGATGTTCTTCCCATCTCCCATTTCACTAGATCTAGATATTCCTCCAACCATGTTCAAATCATCATGTGGTGAAGCACACATGGGCACCAGGTAAATTCTCCTCCTAGAGATCAATGTCAAGATAAATAACAGCTCTATAAGAACGATGGATTTCTGCCCCGTCTGGAAAACAGAACATAGCGAAGGTGGACAACTCTTGATGTTCTCCCCATCTCCCATTTTTTAGATCTGGACTTTCCTCCAACCATGTTGAAACCATCATGTGTTGAAGGACACATGGATGCCATATAAATGCTCTACCTAATCAATGTCAAGATAAATAATGACTCTATAGACCCTATGGATTTCTGCCCCGTCTGGCAAATAGAACATAGCGGAGGTGGACAACTCTTGATATTGATCCCATCTCCTATTTTTTAGATCTGAACTTTCCTCCAAAAATGTAGAAACCATCATGTGTTGAAGCACACATGGGCACCAGCTAAATGCTCCACCTAGAGATCAATGTCAAGATAAATAATGACTCTATAGACCCAATGGATTTCTACCCCAATTGGCAAATAGAACATAGTGATGGTGGACAACTCTTGATGTTCTTCTCATCTCCCATTTTACTAGATCTAGATTTTCCTCCAGCCATGCTGAAACCATCATGTGGTGAAGCACACTTGGGCACCAGATATGTGCTCTACTTACAGGTCAATGTCCAGATAAACAAGGACTCTACAGGCCAAATGGATTTCTGCCCCGTCTGGCAAATAGAACATAGCGAAGATGGACAACTCTTGTTGTTCTCCCCATTTCCCATTTTACTAGATCTAGAAGCACACTTGGGCACCACTTACAGGTCAATGTCCAGATAAACAAAGATTCCATAAGCCAAATGGATTTCTGCCCCATCTGGCCAACAGAACAGAGTGGAAGTGGATAACACTTAAAATGTTTCCACTTTGCTAGATTTGGATTTTCCTCCATCCCAGGTGATATCATTAGTAAAGAGGTTGTCCAGGGAGTCTTTTTTACGTTCCTTCGTTCTACAAGCTGTAACTAGAGTCTTCCGACACCAGGTCACAACTGGTCAACTGGTCAGAACCAGCACCCAGCCCTCAGTTCACTCTGCCACTCTGAGGATGTCTCCGATCACGGTGTCAGAACAGCCCGAAATCTGTATGTAAACCATGTAAAAACCCCTGGAAGAAGGAAGACAAGAAAGGCTTCCAGGACAACCCCTTTAAGACATAAGAGATTACCGCCTGCTAATACTTTAGGGGCTCCGTGCAGGCATTTATATTATTTGTTTAATGTAAGAAGAAAAGGTAAACGGTACAAAGTATCCAAGTTCTCAGACAATGATCTGTTCTGAAATGCTCCGAGTAACCAGAGGGCGAGCTGTCCGACCAATCTCCGTCCAACACACGGAAAGCAGAAATGTCAGGAGTTAATGTAGCGGCTGGATCTACTTAATCTTAATAATTCACATCGTCTATGAAAAGTAATAGGAAAAAAAGCAAAACAGGACCAGGGACTAATGTAACATACAAGACACGAGGAAAATTACTAATATTTCTATATTACTTTTACATAGGTCTTCTAAAATATTTAAAGGGATTTTCCAGGATGATCAGAATTATGACATCTCCTTAGGATGGGTCAACCATATCAGATCAGTGCATTTATAAACCAGCACCTCCACCTATCAGCCGCTCTGCTTTACTGCTTACCAGGCACAGCGCCATACATTGCATAGTGGCTAGGCTTGGTATTGCAGGTATTGCACTTGAATGGGACTGAACTGCAAAAAGACCATGTGACGCAACTGGCCTGGAATACCACTGAAGAGGCACTCATACAAAAAGCTGATCAGTGGGGGTGCTGGTTGTCTCCATAGATATTGATGACTTTTTCAAAGAATAGGACATCCATATTAAAGTTCGAGGAGACCCCTTTAAGATATTAGTAGCTGAAGACCTATAGTGCCAATGCCCCTATAACAAAACTCCCTGCCCCTGTTCACACAGAAGTCTATGGAGAGGCAGGGGTGAACCTACCCCTTTCGCCGCCCGAGGCGAACTACAGAAAGCCCCCCCCCCCGGTGGAGGGGGCGGGACGAAAGGGGGCGTGGCTGAGTAAAGGGGCGTGGTGGGGGTGAAGGGGCGGGGCTTAGCACCGTTCGCAGGCAGAGAGCAGGCACGGAGAGGACTTGCTCTCTGCCTGAGCGTGAGGAGAGGCTGCTGGAGCAGCGCTGCTCCAATGGCCTCCCCAAACCACCGCTCGGTGCTAAACCAGTCCAGGACAGCTTGTCCTGGACTGGCTTAGGTAATCAAAAATGCCGCCCTCCCTGGGGTCCTGACATAGCGCCGCCTGAAGCGCTCGCTTCAGGTCACCTCATGGGAGGTGCGGCGCTGTGGAGAGGGGAGGTGGAGGCTGTTAATAAATTTATTGCCTCACTAGCCTCTGCCCGTGACTTCATCTGCGGGTTGGTGTTGGCGCCTGAGCCGCTTATTTTTAACAATTTGCCAGGGTTTATGATCCGCCGTGCGCCCCGGCACCCCCTTCCCTCCCTCCTGCTTGCCCCAGCGGCCTCCCTACTTACCGCTTGACCCCGGCCACCCCACCCCCTTCCCCCCTACTGTGCCCGCGCCCATGCCTCTTCTCCTAGCTACTTTTCATAGTCGAGCATCATAAGATATGGTAGCGCCACATAGTGGCAGAATCACAAATATACTCCTGGAACAATATTGATGTACCCAGCCCCCCCCCACCAGATTTTGATGGTCCCTGTAATTTCGCGCTCCCCATCCTGCACCCATGCCCCTTCTCCTAGCTACTTTTCACATGGTGGCGCCACATAGTGGCAGATTCACAAATATACTCCCGGAACAATATTGATGTACCCAGCCCACCCCCCACCCCCCCCCACACCACCACCACCACCACCAGATTTTGATGGTCCCTGTCATTTCGCACTCCCCGTCCGCAGGCCGCCTTTGAATTAAAACCCATATTTTCCACTTCTAAACGAAACAACAAACTTCTCTGGAGTCCCACTCTCTGCAGTACGGCGTATTCCAGATGGAGCTGCTGCATGTGCCAAAAAATTTATACAGAGCCGCGTGCGGGAACAGAATTTTTTTCTTTTTCGGCTG
Source organism: Leptodactylus fuscus (assembly GCF_031893055.1). Lineage (NCBI taxonomy): Eukaryota > Metazoa > Chordata > Amphibia > Anura > Leptodactylidae > Leptodactylus > Leptodactylus fuscus. Next base: position 263,909,675 of record NC_134266.1, read on the forward strand.
GCTACATATTGATTACGGCAGGAGGGCCGCACTTTATTTAACGCGGCACAAGAGAACTCGGCTGACTCATTTTGCATGTGCTACATTATAGACTGTTCAAAAAGGGAACCCGTCCCCGGCCAAGGCAGCTGAATGGACAGCTCCATCGAGTGCACCGAGGGGCTGCTAATTGTGGCCGTTAGACCAGCAGCGACCCTTTCATTCAACACACAACCCCCCCCCCCCCTAAACAAAGCCGGAGACTAATAGAAGGCCGCGCCACCTGTTGCCGATGACATCATCATGCGAGATGAAACATTTTTGCAAAAAGGGGATCAAGGACAATTCAGAGGCCCGTTGAATAAGCCTCTATCTAGGAGCGAGAGGGGGAGATTTCACAGCCTACAAGTACTTGGCATATAACAGACGCCTCTTTTGCCTTTTATCCGGAGAATGCCAGTGTTTCAGGGGGGTTATACCGTAATTCCAAATAAATTAGGCAAATCCTTCCCTCCTGGAAGGGCTGAAGTAAAAAAAAAACATGTCTGGGTAGGGATACAAAGTAGGACAAGAGCAGTAAAAGGGTAGGGGGGGTGTGGGTACCTTCCAGATATTACGTTACAATATATTATCGCCCTTGTAGTGGGGTGGCCGAACCATTAAATCGGCATTCGATAGTCCAGAGATTTGGGAAGAGTGCCAGAAGACCCAATTTGCATAATTTTATATTTTACGTCTTAAAGGGATCCTATCATTGGATACCCTTTCTGTCTCTATAACACGTAGGAATAGCGTTAGAAAGACTATTCTTCTCCTATCTTTAGATGTCTTCTCCGCGCCGCCGTTCTGTAGAAATCCCAGTTTTCTTCGGTATGCAAATGAGTTCTCTCACAGCACTGGGGGCGGGCCTCAGCACTCAAACAGCACTGGGGGCGTCCCCAATGCTGCAAGAGAACTCTCCAGCAACGCCTCCATTTTCTTCTGGAATGGCCTCTCCCTGTGTCTTCTTCCATCCTGGGTTTTAATCTACTAGGCCTCGGGCAGAACCAACTACGCATGCCCGGGCCACAAGAAAATGGCCGCTTACACAGCTTACTGTGCTGCGAAGGAACTCATTTGCATACTGAAGAAAACCAGGATTTCTACCGAACGGCGGTGCAGAGAAGACATCTAAAGGTAGGAGAAGAATAGCCTTTCTTAAGGCTATTCCTACGTGTTAGTCAGAAAAAAAGGATATCCAATGATAGGATCCCTATAAAAATGTGGCTCATCATTCCCTACTAGCCCTGGTAACTAACTCAGTACACACCCCACCCCATCATACTTACCTGTCTTCCTGTCCGGATCTTCTGGGCAGGAGAGATCACTTCATTTGGTCCTTCTCCGATTCACGTCTGCCGTCGCCTGCGCAATAGAGCTGTAGTGCTGGGCACTCGTCTGTATTGCGCAAGCGGAGGAGATGAGGAGGAAACGGCCCCATGAAGGAAGTGACGTTTCGTGCCCAGAGGATCCAGACATGAAGACAGGTAAGTATGATGGAGTCGGGGTTGGGGGTAGTGACGTTCCGTTTCTGCCTGGTTGCATGTATTTGATCAGTAGTCACCCAGACAGGAAGTCAGTTGTTTTCTAGGCAACCTGAACTAAAACTACCCGCTAAGGGTTCAAACGTCGATCATAAAGTGAGAGAACATATAAATGACGACTGATTCTTTCCTTCTTTCTTTCAATCCCCTCCTGGCTTTGGCTTCAGAAACTGCATGAAAAAACCCCGTGTGAAGCCGTACTTAGAGAAATGGGCACAGGTTCAGCAAATTTCTGCCATATTTATCATACTATGCCTAGGCAGCCACGGCAGATTAGCATAATCTATAATCCGGGGGAAGGGTCCTCCACAGCACGCCGCACAAGGCTTTATGGACTTCCAAGTGTGAACTGCGGCAGAGCACACAAGGTTTCCTGAATCCTCTTGACTCCTGGTCTCAGTCATCACTTGCTCTTCAGAGCTTGTAGAGCTGTAGGATGCAGATAGCGCAGGCATTCGGCTGTCACAGAGACAGGACGGCGTTTCGAGGCCTGTCATCGCACTCACACTTGTGAACTGTAATAACTCCTGGCAGGCGCGCCGCTCATCTATTGCTGCTTTATTAGCAAGCTGTCAGGACATGGGAACGCTAAGTAAAAACAGTTCCGGGGCCAGTTTGGGAAAACATTGTATTTTATGCAAAACGATATGGCGCTTATAACCGGCCCAAAGTCCCATCATCCCGCTACGGTATATTAACCATTTCAGGAATCATATCCACTAATAGTTGCTCTACGACTGAGATTAATGAGATGGTACACAATTAGGAAATCGTGACTTCTTACTTACAACAACAGCGCCACACCTGACCAATGGTTGTGGCTGGTTTTGCAGCTCATTTCTATGAAAATATTCATGACATATCCTTAGGATAGGACATCCATATTAGATCAATTAGGGTCCGGCATGGATCAGCTGCTTGAAGCCGCAGTGGCGTTCCAGGGATCCACTTCAAAGGTCATATGACGTCACGTTCATTGTCACATGGACTGTTTGGAGCACAGTCCCAATTCAAGTAAAGGGGACTGAGCTGCAATATCAAGCACAGCCACTATACAAAGTAGGGGGCACAGGTTTGCCACTGTTTTTGTAAGAAGTAACAGAATTTGGAGTTGTCACACAAATTTTCTATAGATAGATATATAGATAGATAGATAGATAGATAGATAGATAGGAGATAGATAGATAGATAGATAGATAGATAGGAGATAGATAGATAGATAGATAGATAGGAGATAGATAGATAGATAGATAGATAGATAGATAGATAGGAGATAGATAGATAGATAGATAGATAGATAGATAGATAGATAGGAGATAGATAGATAGATAGATAGATAGATAGATAGATAGGAGATAGATAGATATGAGATAGATAGATAGATAGATAGATAGATAGATAGATAGGAGATAGATAGATAGATAGATAGATAGATAGATAGATAGATAGGAGAGAGATAGATAGATAGATAGATAGATAGATAGATAGATAGATAGATAGATAGATAGGAGATAGATAGGAGAGAGAGAGAGAGAGAGAGATAGATAGG